>NW_019154093.1:55533325-55597820 GCF_002288905.1 Enhydra lutris kenyoni
TTGAAAAAGCCACACATAAGCTCAGGTAGGATGCATGCTCAGAAAAGCCCTAAAAACACTTTTAAGGTTTCTCCTTAGGTTAAGCCTAAGGCTCAAGACCAAGACCCAGCTAATGAGCAAAGACTTCCTTAGTACAAAAGCTGTATACAAAGAATGGAAAAGGTTGCTGTTTCTATAAATGACCAGTTTTCAACAGAAACAGCAAAAATCACAAGGCATGCAGAGAAATAAGAAAATGCAGTCCATTCAAAGGAAGTAAACAAATGTGACAGGAAACATCCCTGAAGAAACACAAGCATTGCATGTTCTAGGAAAAGACTAAAGTAATTTTCTTAACTATGCTCAAAAAGCTAAAGGGAAACACAACTAAAGTAAATCGGGAAAATGATATGTAAACCAAATTAGTCCAGTCATAGTGTGGTACTGGCATAAAGATAGGCATATTGACTAATGGAATAGAACAGAGAGACCTGAAATAAACCCTCCCATATATGGCCAAATGATTTTTGACAAGCCGCTGAGATCATTCAGTGGGGAAAGCACAGTGTTTTCAGGAAGCGGTGCTGGGGAAATTTGATATTCACATGCAACAGGATGAAGTTGGACCATTATTTTAACACCATTTATAAAACTTATCTCAAAACATATCAAAGATTTAAACAGAAGAGATGAAACTACAAAAATTCATAGAAGCAATCACAGGAGAAAACCTTCGTGGTACTGGATTTGACAATGATATTTTTGGATAGGACATCAAAGGCATGATCAAAATATGAAAAAAATGGTAAATAGGACTTCATCAACATTAATAATTTTTGTGCATCAAAGAGCACCCTCAACAGAGTAACAAGGAAACTCACAGAATAAGAGAAGATAACTGATTTATCACATATCTGTTAAGGGATTAATATCCAGAATCTTTAAGAACTCTTCCAACTCAGTAATAACAACAAAAACAATGCAATTCAAAAATGGGCAAAGGACTCAGACATTTCTCCCAAGAAGATATACGTTTATGCAATAGATACGTGAAAAGATGTTCAACATCACTAATCATTATGAGAATGCAAGTCAAAACCACAGTGAGGTACAACTTCACACCCATTAGGATAGCTATTATTAAAAAAATGAAAACAAAAACAAACAGCGAACAACTAGCACTGACCAGGATATAGAGAAATTGGAACCCTTGTGCATTGCTGGTAGGCACGGAAAATGTTACAACCACTGTGGAAAACACTATGCTGGTTCCCCCCAGAGTCGATCATAGAACTACCATTTGATCCAACAATTCCGTATCAGGGCATATGTAGAAAAACATCAAAAGCAGGGACTCCAAACTCAACACCCAAAAAAACAGAAAATCATGTCAAAAAATAGGCAGATGACATGAACAGACACTTCTCCAAAGAAGACACACAAATGGCTAGCAGACACACGAAAAAATGTTCATCATCATTAGCCACCAGGGAGATTCAAATCAAAACCACATTGAGATACCACCTTATACCAGTTAGAATGGCAAAGATTAACAAGACAGGAAACAACAAATGTTGGAGAGGATGTGGAGAAAGGGGAACCCTCTTACACTGTTGGTGGGAATGCAAGTTGGTGCAGCCACTTTGGAAAACAGTGTGGAGATTCCTCAAAAAATTAAAAATAGAGCTACACTTTGACCCTGCAATTGCACTACTGGGTACTTGCCCCAAAGATACAGATGTAGTGAAAAGAAGGTCCATATGTACCCCAATGTTCACGCAGCAGTGTCCACAATTGCCAAACTGTGGAAAGAGCCAAGATGCCCTTGAACAGACAAATGAATAAAGAAGATGTGGTCCATATATATAATGGATTATTAGGATTATTACTCAGCCATCAGGAAGGATGAATACCCAACTTTTGTATCAACATGGATGAGACTGGAGGAGATTATGCTGAGTGAAATAAATCAAGCAGAGAAAGTCAATTATCACATGGTTTTACTTGTGGAACATAAGGAATAACATAAGGACATTAGGAGAAGGAAAGGAAAAGTGAAGGAAGGGCTTGGGAGGGGGAGATGAATCATGAGAGACTATGGATTCTGAGAAACAGAGGGTTTTAGAGGGGAGAAGATGGGGGGATGGGTCAGCCTGGTGGGGGATATTAAGGAGGGCACATTTTGCATGGAGACCTGGGTGTGGTACATAAACAATGAATCTTGGAACACTGAAAAAATAAAACTAAATTTAAAAAAATTAAAAATAAAAGGAGGTACTCAAACAAATTTTGTACACCAGTATTCATAGCAGCAGTATTCATAGTAGCCAAGAAGTGAAAATGTCCATCAGGGGATGGATGGATCAACCAAGTGTGTCATAATCATACAATGGAATATTTTTCAGCTGTAAAAAAGAATGAAATTCTGATACATGTTACAGCATTGATGAACATTGAAGACATTATTCTACAGTGAAATAAGCCAGACACAGAGGACAAATATTTCATGATTTCACTTATAAGAAGTACCTAAAATAGTCAAAGGCATAGAGACAGAAAGTAGAATAGTGTTTACCATGGACAGAAGGCAGGGGAATAGGGAGTTACTGTTCAAAGGGTACTGAGTTTCCATTTGAGATGAAAAAAATCTCTGGGGACAGATAGTGGTAATAGTTGCACAACAGTGAGAATGTACTTAGTGTCACTGAACTATTCTCTTAAAATGGTTAAAATGGTAAATTTTATGTTACACATTTTTTATTACAATTTTTAAAGCATTTTTTTTAAAAAAACAACAACCGGATAATCCATTTCTCTGTCATATGCTACTGCAGCCACTTAGTGGGCAGAATACTCTTCCTCAAAGACATTGATTATCTTGTCAGTTCCTTTATCAGTAGATTAACCTACGTAGCTTTCTCATCATAATCACATATCACATTGTGCTCTCTAGTATTAGAGAGCTGTGAACATGTGAACCCTGTGCTCATCTTTGTCTGAAGGTTGACAAGTACTGGGAATGGGAGTGGTAAGTGGAATGAGGTCAAAGAATGTAGCCTCCCTTTCAAGCAGGGAAGGCAGGAGAACATCCTGAATCTTAAGAGATACTACATGATGAAGTACTTAGCTGAGATGGTCAATTTTTCTGCAAATTGCTGCTATGAATGGAAACTATATATATTTATATATATAACTATGAGTGTGTGTGTGTGTGTGTATGCAAATATCATTTTATATTATATAGGGAGACATACACATATATTTAGAGAGATAAAGCAAATCTAACAAAATGTCACCAGTCGAGAAATCTAGGTGAATAGTATTTGAGATTTTCTTGTAAATGTTTTTTAAGTTAAATTTTAATATAAAAAATTAAGTACTTAAGGTAAAATTGTGGTCTCCTGACATATTTTTGATTGCATTATATTAAAATGGTTTTCTAATATTGTGGAGTTATATAACATTTTTGACATAAAAGACTCCATTTTGAAGCTCCATTTTCTTTTCCAAAGAATGAGCTCTTTAACTGGACCAGAGTGGTAACAGTTTTCAAGCAATTGCTCATAAAATATCAGCAGAGCAACTGACGTGTGGATCATAAGAGGACAGTAAAGTTAATGCATACTAGGGACAGCTTCATTTGATAACACCAGTAACATCATCAATAAGATGGTAATCAGAAGAGCTCCACCAGTCAGCATTAAATCAGTGTTTTTTCCTCTTCTCTTCTTTATCTAAATAAGAAGATAAGAAGACCCTTCCTTCTTTCTCATAAAAACCCCATACTTTTCCCACACGAGCAGGACACTTTTCTGGTCACTTTAGAATCTGGCTCCCCAAATTACAATTCTGAGACCCCAATAAAGGCCTTTGCTCTTCTTCAATTTTACCTCCTTTTCTCAGTTGACAATATGTATTTTTCATAATCAGAATATGTAAACATGCTATTCTATTCAAATGTCTCCAATATTCAGTTTTAAATTTATATGTCACATATTCAAAAAGCATCTAACACCAGCTCTATTATTTACTGCTCATGGCCCCTTAAACAAGGAGCCTTACCTAGCTAAACCTAAGATTTTAAAGATAATTATAGGGGTAATGTGGATAAAATTATAGGTCCAACCTGGAGGATATTTTGATAACTATATTAGATACCATAAGCTTTTATCTTAGCATAGCATGCAGCACAAAATAGGATTTCAGTGTATGTTTGTTGAATAAATGGAGATTTATCTACCAACAATTGCATTGGATAATTTGTCCGTTGGACTTTGCATTTCAACCCACTCCACAAACTATAGATTTCTAAGAAACAAGGTCTACAAATAAATTCTTTGTCAGATCAGAACAGTGAGCAAGTTCCGAAACACTGCTCCTGTCCCACCTCCTTCTGTCTGATTCTTCAGTGTGGGGAGCAATGAACGTGCAGGTAAAACAGAAGCCTTGAACAGCTATGTTGTAATGCCTGAAAGTGCATGGTCCCCTCCTTACAGAGAAGATTAGAGGAAGCTGAGGGAGATGTGGCAGGAACAACTGAACAACTTTATGAAAACAGGTCTGCAGTTTCCTAGCTGTGAATGAGCCACAGAGCTTTTTACTTCAAATGAGCAAAGTGCAACCGTTCGATCCTGTTCAGGACTGGCTTTCAACATTTGAACTGCCTAAGAATCATCCAAAGAAATTGTTAAACCCAGATTCTATACATTTAACAATTGGTACAAGTGCCTCTGATGTTCTTATGAAAAACAAACCAACAAACACCAGAGGGGGGTAAGGAGACAGAGACAGACAGACTGACAACATAGTTATTTTTAACTAATAAAGATCAGCAATGTGGGAACTAAATTTATTTCTACATGGAGATTTGCAGAGCTCTCAATCTGAAGCTTTCTTAAGTTTGACTAATAGAAAGATCAGAAAGAAACTATCTCTTTAGATTATCATTGCCTGTAAGCTCCTTGATGGACACTGTCTTGTTCTATGAATTCTAATGCCTGCTACAGAGCCTGGTAAGAGTAAATTAGGGAGGCTCCCATGGGGACTCCTTCTACTCTACTTTCTGCTTTCCTGAGCTGACATTGTTCCTGAAGCAGCATATCCAGGGAGACATGATGCGCTTGGCTGTCCCTCTTGTAGCTGCTACTGTTTCAAATGGCAAAGCTGAGCTTCCCTAAAACTAAAGCCAGCCAAGACTCTCATGGGCCAGACAAAAGGCAACCTGCATTTCCTGCCCATTCCCTAATTGCTGCTTTGAGTCAGAGGTCAAGTATTGAGGGGTGCTTGGGTGGCTCGGTTGGTTGTTTTTGACCTCAGCTCAGGTCATGATCTTGGAGGTCCTGGGATCAAACCCTCCATCCAGCTCCACATTCAGTGGGAAGTCTGCTTGTCCCCTGTCTCTCCCCCAACTTGTGCTCTCTCTCTCTCTGAAACAGATATATAAAATCGGAAGGAAGGAAGGAAAGAAAGAGAAGGGAAGGAAAGAAAGAGAAGGAATGGAAAGAAGGAGGGAGGGAGGGAAGGAAGGAAAGAAAAGAAGGAAGGAAGGAAGGAAGGAAAAGAAAGAGAAAAAGAGAGAGAGAGGAAGGAAGGAAGGAAGAAAAGAAAAGGAAAGGAAAGAAAAAAGAAAAAAGGAAATCAAGATATCAAGTCTTGAATTCAAGACAATGTTGCTGGTAAAAGGAGATGTACGTACCTTCCCTAGAGCACCAAGGGTCCAAGAATGGTTCTCAGCCTCTCACTGCTTGCTCACTTGCTTCGTCCACTCTTCTGCCCCTCCTTTATAAAATCCTTAAAAAACTGAGTAAGTTAGAAATTTCTACCATCTAAATCTTAAAACTGAAATTGTGGGGGCACTTGGGTGGCCCTGTTGTTGAACGGCCAACTCTGATCTCAGCTCAGGTATGGATATCAGGGTTGTGAGTTCAGACATTGTGTTGGACTCCACTCTGGGCACGGAGCCTATTTAAAAAAGAAAGCAAACAAATTTTAAAAAAACACCCTGAAATTGAAAGTAAAAATAGGTCAGGCACCCTGAATCACCAGACTAAAGCATGAATATGGATATTTAGTATAAGATAAGATGAGGTTAGAGAAACCCCACAGTTACTCAACAGACTTTAGTAAACACACTCCATCAGCTTTCTTTTGTCTTCCCCACCTTGGAGGGCTTTCCTGGCTTCCTTTCTTCATGAGTCTTTCTCAGTTGGCTGGAGTTTCCTTAGCGCACAAGAAAAATAGAAAATTCTTGGCACAAAAGTAAGTAAAGCTGTATAAAGCAAGAATATTTAAACTATTTTTCTCTTAGTAGAAATTCCTGGATACTTTTCTTAGTGGAAAGCTTTTAACATTTTTTTAAAGACTTTATTTTATGTATTTATTTAGAGAGTGTACACGTGCAAGTAGGGGAAGGGGTAGACGGAGAGGGAGAATCTCAAGCGGACTCAACACTGAGCACAGAGCTTGATTGAGCCAGGGCCTGCTCTCATGACCCTGAAATCATGGGCCAAAATCAAGAGTTGGACCCTGGGGCACCTGGGTGGCTCACTCGATTTAGCATCCACCTTCAGCTCAGGTCATGATCCCAGGGGTCCTGGGATCCAGCCCTGAGTCAGACCCCCTGCTCCGCAGGGAGTCTGCTTCTCCTCCTTCTGCCCCTTCCCCCACTCATACTCTCTGGCTTGCTCTCTCTCTTTCTCAAATAAATAAATAAAATCTTTAAAAGAAAAAAAAAAAGGAGGGACACCTGGCTGGCTTAGATGGTTATACATCTGCCTTCACCTCAGGTCATGGTCTCCAGGTCCTAGGATCAAGCCCCACATTGGGCTCTCTGTGCAGCTGGGAATCTGCTTCTCCCTCTCCCCCTTTCTCTGCTTGTCCCCCTGCTCATGCTCTTTCTCCCTCTCTGTATCTGTCTTAAATGAATAAATAAAATATTTTTTTAAAAGGGAGAAAAAGTTGCCCCAACTTTTTAAAAAGATTTATTTTATTTCTTTAGAGAGTGTGTGTGTGTGAGCTGGGGAAAGGGCAGAGGGAGAAGGAGAGAGAATCTCAGACTCCCAGCTGAGCACAGAGCCTGAGGCGGGCCTCAGTCCCACAACCATAGATCACAACCTGAGCTGGAATCAATAGCCAGTCACTTAACTGACTGAACCACCCAGCAGGTGCCCAACTTTTAACATTTTAAACATGTTCGCTAATATATAGTGTTGATGCAAAATGAACAAACTTTTTAGCATTTCTTTTTTTTTTACTTATATTTTTAATTTTAATTCCAGTGTAGTAAACATACAGTGTTGTGTTAGTGTCAGGTGTACAATACAGTGATTCAATAATTCCATATATTACTTAGTGCTCATCAAGATAAGGTTACTCTTAACCTCCTTCACCTATTTCACCCAATCCCTATCCACCACCCCTCTGCTAACCATTAGTTTGTTCTGTATAATTAATCATCTGATTTTTGGTTTATCTTTTTTTTCTTTGCTCATTTGTTTTGTTTCTTAAATTCCATATATGAGTGAAATCATATGGTATTTGTCATTCTCTGGCTTATTTCACTTAGTATTATACTCTCTAGATGCATACATATTGTTGCAAATACCAAGATTTCATTCTTTTTATGACTGAATAATATTCCATCATATATATATATATATATTCCATCTATATGTAAAATAGTCCATCATATTCTTTGTCCATTCATCTATTGATGGACACTTGGTCTGCTTCCATAATTTGGCTATGTAAATAATGCTGCAGTAAACAAGGGGTGCATATATCCCATCAAATTAGTGTTTTTGTGTTCTTCGGGTAAATACCCAGTAGTGTAATTACTGGATCCATAATTCTATTTTTAACTTTTCAAGGAACATCCATACTGTCTTACACAGTAAGCTGCACCAGTCTGCATTCCCACCAACAATGCACAAGGGTTGCTATTTCTTCGCCAACATTAAGAAACATTTATGTTTTTTATTTTAACCATTCTGACAGACGGGAGGTAAAATTTCCTTGTAGTTTTGATTTGCATTCCCCTGATGATGAGTGATGATGAGCATCTTTTCCTATGTCTGTTGGACATCTTTATCTCTTCTTTGGAGAAATGTCGATTCATGTATTCTGCCCATTTTTTAATTGGATTGTTTGTTTTTGGGGGTGTTGAGTTATATCTGTTCTTTACATATTTTGGATGCCAACCCTTTATTGGATATGTCATTTGCAAATATTTTCTCCCTTGCAGTAGGTTGCCTGTTAGTTCTGTTGGTTGTTTCCTTTGCTGTGCCGAAGCTTTTTATTTTGATGTAGTCTTTTTGCTTTCTCTTGCATTAGGAGAGACATTTAGAAAGATGCTATAACCAATGTCAGAGAAATTACTGTCTGTGGTCTCTCCTAGGATTTTTATGGTTTAAGGTCTCACATTTAGGTCCTTAATCCATTTTTGTGTAAGGTGTAGGAAAGTGGTCCAGTTGTTTTTTTTTTAAATTTTGTATGTTGCTGTTCAGATTTCCCAGCACCATTTGTTGAAGAGACTGTCTTTTTCCCATTCCATTTTCTTACCTCTTCTGTTGAAGATTGATTGACCATATAATATTGCATTTATTTCTGGGCTCTCTATTCTGTTCTATTGATGTAAGTGTCAGTTTTTGTGCCAGTACCATACTGTTTTGATTACTCCAGCTTTGTAATATAATTTGAAATCCAGGATTGTGAGGTCTCCAGCTTTGTTCTTCTTTTTCAAGATTACTTTGGCTTTTTAGGGTCTTTTGTGGTTCCATACAAATTTTAGGATTGTTTCTTCTAGTTCTGCAAAAAAATGCTATTGCATTAAATATATAGATTGCTTTGGGTTGAATGGAAATTAAAAAAAAAAAAACATTTTATTAATTTATTTGACTGAGAGAGAGAGATCACAAGTAGGCAGAGAGGCAGGCAGATAACAAGGGGAAGCAGGCTCCTCGCTGAGCGGAGAGCCTGACGCAGGGCTCGATCCCAGGACCCTGAAATCATGACCCAAGCCAGAGGTAGAGGCTTAACTCACTAAGCCACCCAGGCGCCCCTTGAATGGACATTTAACAATATTTCTTATTCCAATCCATGATCATGAAATGTCTTTCCATTTCTTTGTATTATCTGCAATTTCTTTCATCACTGCTTTATAGTTTTCAGATTACAGGTCTTTTACCACCTCAGTTAAATTTATTCCTAGGTATTGTATTCTTTTTAGTGCAATTATAAATGGGATTGTTTTCTTTATTTCTCTTTTTGCTGCTTCATTGTAAGTGTATAGAAATGCAACAGAGTTCTGTAGATTGATTTTGTATCCTAAACATTACTGAATTCATTTATCAGTTCAGTAATGTTTAGGATACAAAATCAATTTTAGTTTTTTAGAGGAGTCTTTCAGGTTTTCTATTGATAGTATCATGTCATCAGTAAAAAGCAGAAGTTTTACTTCTTCCTTACAAATTTGGGTGGCTTTTATTCCTTCCTCTTGCCCGATTACTGTGGCTGAGACTTTCAGTACTGTGTTGAATAGAAGCAGCAAGAGTGGACATCCTGACCTTAGGGGGAAAGCCCCCAGTTTGTCACGGTTGAGGATAATGTTAGCTGTGAGTTTTTCACACAAGACCTTTATTATGTTGAGTTGTGTTCCCTCTAAACCTACTTTATTGAGGGTTTTATCATGAATGGATGCTGTACTTTGTCAGATGCTTTTACTGCTTCTATTGAAATGATCTTAAGGTTCTTACTTTTTCTCTTATTATTGTGATGTATCATCCTGCTTGATTTGTGAATATTGAAGCACACTTGCAACCCAGGAATAAATTCCATTTGATCATGGTGAATGGTTTTTTTAAGATATTACATTCAGTTTGCTAGTATTATGTTGAGGATTTTTGCATCTGTGTGCATCATGGATATTGTCATGTAACTCTCTTTTTGTGTGTTGTCTTTATATAGATTTGGTATCTGGGTAATGCTGGCCTCATAAAATGAATTTAGAAGTTTTTCTTCCTCTTCTATTTTTTGGGATAGTTTGGGAAGAATTGTTATTAACTATTCCTTACACATTTGGTAGAATTCACCTGTGAAGTCATCTGGTCCTGGACTTTTGTTTGTTGGGAGTTTTTAAATTACTGATTCAATCTCATTGCTGGTAATTCATCTGTTTAAATTTTCTATTTCTTCCTGTTTCAGTTGTGGGAGGATATACATTTCTAGTAATTTAACCATTTCTTCAAGATTGTCCAAGTTTTTAGCATATAATGTTTCATAATATTCTGATATAATTCTTTGTATTTCTGTGGTCTTGGTTGTTGTTTGTCCTCTTATTTCAGATTCTATTCACTTGAGTCCTTTTTTCCCCACCTTTGGATGAGTCTAGCTAGAGGTTTATCAGTTTTGTTGATCTTTTCAAAGAACCAGATCCCAGTTTCATTGATCTATTCTACTGTTTTTTAAGTCTCTATTTTGTTTATTGCTGCTCTACTCTTTGTTATTTCCTTCCTTCCACTGGTTTTGGGTTTTGTTTGTTGTTCTTTTTCTATCTCCTTTAGGGGTAAGGTTTGGTTTTTTGTTTGCTATTTTTCTTGCTTCTTGAGGTAGGCATGCATTGTTATGAGTTTCCCTCTTAGAACCACTTTTGCTGTATCCCAAAGATTTTGGTCTATTATGTTTTCATTTTCATTTATCTCTATGTGTTTTTTTATTTCCTCTTTGATTTCTTGGTTTAGTAGCATGTTATTTAATCTCTATGAATTTGTACTCTCTTTGGGTCGTGTGTGTGTGTGTGTGTGTGTGTGTGGTTGATTTCTAATTTCATAGTGTTGTGGTCAGAAAAGGTGCATGGTCTGACTTTGACTTTTTTTTTTTTTTTAGTTTGTTGAGATTTGTTTTGTAGCCTATTAAGTGATCTATTCTGGAGAATGTTCTGTGTGCATTTGAAAAGAATGTGTATTCTGGTGTTTTAGGATGGAATGTTCTGAATATATTTGTTAAATCCTTCTGGTCCAAGTTGTTATTCAAAGTAACTATTTCTTTGTTGATTTTCCATTTGGATGACCTGTCCATTGATGTAAGTGGAATGTTGAAGTGCCCTACTATTATTTATTAGTTACTTGATGTTTGTTATTAAATGCTTCATGTATTTGGGTGCTCTCATGTTGGGTGCATAAATACTTATCATTGTTATATCTTCTTGTTGGATTGTCCCCTTTATGATTATATAGTGTCCTTCTTTCTCTCTTGTTACAATCTCTGTTTTAAAGTCCGTTTTGTCCAATATAGGTATTGCTTTCTCAGCTTTCTTTTCATATCCATTTTCATGATAAGTGTTTCCCCACACCCTCACTTTTGATCGGTATTTGTCTTTAGATCTGAAAAGAGCCTTGTTGGCAGCCTTTAGATGAGTCTTGTTTTTTTATACATTCTGTCTTTTGATTGGAGAGTTTAGTCCATTTAAATTCAAAGTAATTTTTGATAGGTATTTTGTTACTTATCTTATGGTTGTTTTTGTAGGTCTTCTATGTTCTTATCTTCTTGCTCTCTTTTCTCATGATACATTGGCTTTCTTTATTGAGATACTTAGAGTCCTTTCTCCTTATTTTTTGCATATCTTTTACTCAGTTTTCATTTTTGGTTACCATTAGGTTTGTGTATAACATCTTCTGCACATAGACTCTATATTAAGTTGATGATTGCTTAAGTTTGAACCCATTCTCTACTCCTCTGCCCTCCCCACCCATGCCTTAGGTTTATGGTGTCATACTTTATATCCTTTTGTTTTACGAGTCCCTTGACTGATTTTTACAGATATTCTTATTTTTATTGCTTTTGTGTTTCCCACTTCTTTTACTCTTACTTATGATCTTTCCTTTCTACTCAGAGTTCCCTTTAACATCTTGTAGGGCTGATTTAGTGGTCATGAAGTCCCTTAACTTTTGCCTGGGAAATTCCTATTTCTCCTATTCTCCATGATATCCTGCTAGATAAAGTTTTGGTTGTAGATTTTTCCTTTCAGCCCTTTATATATATATCCAACCATCCCCTTCTGATCTTCAAAATTTCTACTGAAAAATCTGCTGATAGCCTTATGGGATCCCTTGGTTGTAATTGTTTTGTTTTTTTTCTTGCTGCTTTGAACATTCTTCCTATAGTACTACTTAGTGCCATTTTTATTACAACATGTCTTGGTATAGAATTCCTTGAATTTATTTTGTTGGGGGATCTCTGTGCCTCCTGGATCTGGATTTCTGTTTTCTTCCCAGATTCAGGAAGTTTTAGGTATTATTTCTTTAAATAAAGTTTCTGCTCCCTTTTCTGTCTCTTCTGTTTCTGGGATCCCTATAATGCAAATGTTATTATACTTCATGGAGTCACTGAGTTCCCTAACTCTGTTCTTATTTTGCATATTTTTTTCTCACCTGCTCAGCTTGATTACTTTCTATTACTCTGTTTCTATTACTCTATTACTCTGGTGGATGACTGGTTCTCCTGCTTCCTCCCATCTACTATATATTCCATCTAGCATACTTTTAATTTCATTTATTGTGTTCTTCATCTGATTTTTTTCTCTCTTTGTTAAAGGTCTTACTAATTTCTCCTATGCATTTCTCAAGTCAATATCTTTATGATCATTCCTTTAAATTTTCTATTGTGATTCTTGCTGTGATTCTGTCCTATTCTTTCATTTGGGACATACAGCTCTGTCTCCTCATTTAGTGTAACTCTCTGCATCTGTTTCTCTGTGTTGGGAAAGTCAGCTACATCTCCTATATTTGAAAGTAGTGGCCTTATGAAGAAAAGGTCCTGTAGTGCCTTGCAATGCAATATCTCTGTTCATCGGAACCTGGCACTTCAGGGGTGTCTCTTGTGTGTATTGTGTGCCCTGCTATTGTGATTGAGTCGCTTTTTTTTTCAATCCAGTCATCTGCATTGGCTCTCTTTGCCTATTGTGGGCAGTGCTTGGTCCCTGTTGTCTTAGTGGGCTAGTCTGGGGACACCTTGGGCTTGAGTTGAGTTATACCAGGTATTTGCCAGAAATGCAGTGGCACCAAACTCTAAGGTGCTTTCCCTGTGTTATACCCTGAGAAATTGTTGCTAGTGGGTGGAACCTGCAGTGAGACCACCTGTCTGCCTCCACCCCACTGCTGGGTCCTCAGTCTGACTGGTGTTGTGGTTATCCTTCCCTCTCCCCAGGGCAGGAGTCACCTTGGAGTGGTGCTGGCCCTTGTTGGGGCTGCTTGCACACTGCCAGCCTCATGGACCTGGTTTGGGTGGGCTTCGGTCAAGAGTACATTAGAAGGGGGCAAATCTACAAAGTGTGCAAGGGCAAGGCATGCACACTTATCTTCCATAAGCGGGTACCAGTCACCACTAGGACCAACGCCTAGGGTAGATAGGTGTTGTCAAGATTGACAGTCTTTTTTGGGAGGGGACTGGCAGCAACCGGACTGAGGCAGGCCTGCTCGCAAGGGGCAGATATGCCAACACAGGGTGGGGCAGGAGGGTGAAGACCTGGGTATACGCTTATCAAGTTAGGCAGGCATATAGGACTGTGCTGGTTCACACAGATGGCCCTCTATTTATGCAGAGTGTTTATGTTGGGTACTGGGGGAGTGAAATGGTGCCTCCCTGCTCCTTTGTTCCTGAAGGAGTTTGCAGTGAACCCAGGAATCTCCCAGGCTCTGAGATTAGTAAACACCCCTCCTCCTGTGCCCCAGGCATTTTTCAAACAGCTGTTTGTGCGCTGTACCTCAGCTAGGTTGTTTGTTGTGCTGAATCTTTAAGGGCTGGGACTTAGTTTCCTCTGGCCCTCCTGGCTCTCCCAGAGCTGAGCCTACTGACTTTTAAATCCTGCTGGTTGTAAGAACTTAAGAAATTCAGCCCCTCTGGTTTTCAAAACCAAATGCTTTGGGGATTTGTGTTCCTTGTGTAGGCTTCCCGGTGTAATAGTTCGTTTCTCTACCCTCCTTGTGCCTGCCATGTCCCTCTCTCCCACAGATAGACCCATCCACCCACTGCAGTCACTTAGCTCCTGACTGTGTTCATCTTTCCTACCCTCTTCTGTGTGGCCTTTTCTCTATATTTAGTTGTGGAGTTTGTTCTGCCAGTTTTCAAGTGGTTTTCAGGGTTGTTTACACTGATGTGGCTGTTATCTAGTTGATCCATGGGACAAGATGAGCTTAAAGTCCTTCTCTGCTATTTTCCCAGCAATTTCTTTTCTTTCTTTCTTTCTTTTTTTCTTTCTTTCTTTCTTTTTTTATTTGACAGAGAGAGAGATCACAAGTAGGCAGAGAGGCAGGCAGAGAGAGAGGCAGGCAGGGCTCGATCCCAGGACCCTGAGATCACGACCCGAGTGAAAGGCAGAGGCTTTAACCCACTGAGCCACCCAGACGCCCTCCCCACCAAAATTTCTTTTAAAAAGGAGGGAAATTTAATTCGAACCCAATTAGGACAGCTGCCTGGGATACACAATCTTCATTAAGAACAGTGTGCTGGCAAAGGAACATTCAATGCAAGGTTATATACATTTTTTACATAAAAAATTACAAATTATTAGACAAAAGACATTTCAGGAAGTTGCAGACCTTATCTTAGGTTTCTAGTATATGCAAGGGTGTATGACTCAAGTCTAATGGGAACTGGGGAATTTTTTTACTTTTTCTTACCTTTTGGGCTTAGAATGCTCCTTCTTGGTTATTTTCTTTAATGAAGCAGATGTACAATGTGTGCTTGGTGCAGAAATAGAGCCCATGCTTGGAGGTTTTGCCCAGTCATTTTGATCTTGGTTAAATGTTAAGTACAGCTTCCCTGGAGTCATGGCATAGGACCCACAAATACTAAAGTTGAAAATTACTTTATCAATAGGATAAGGAAAGAAATGGAACAAGTATGTAACAGGAAAATGACAGCCATTGGGGAAATTCCTGTGAAAGCCAGGCTGTGTGAGTTCAGGGGAGCTCTTAGCCTTCCTCCTCCATTTGCCTCACCATCCTCCTTGTCTATGGAAACTTTCTCATAAGGGGCCAGCTGGTAAATATTTTAGAATTTGCCAGCCATTGGGTCTTTGTCACAACTGTTCAGTGAGAGCACCCATAGACAGTAGATAACCAAATGGGTGTGGCTATATTCTGTTGAGATGTTAGGGGCACACGGGATGCCTGGCTCAGTCAGTTAAATGTCTGCCTTTGGCTCAGGTCAAGATCTTGGGGTCCTGGAATCAAGCCCTGATCTGGATCTCCACTCAGTGGGGAGTCTGCTTCTTCCTCTCATTCTCTCTCTATACTCTCTCTCCCTCTCTCAAATAAATACAATCGTGAAACAAACAAACAAACAACTTTTGCAGGGGCAACTGCATGGCTCAGTCTGTTGAGGGACTGACTTGATTTCAGCGTGGGTCATGATCTTGGGGTCATGGAATTGAGCATCAGGTTCAGTGGGAAGTCTACTTGGACTCTCTCTTTGCCCCTCCCCCTGCTTGCTTGATCTCTCTCTCTCTCTCTCTCTCTCTCAAATGAATGGATCTTAAAAAAGAAAAAAGACTATTTACAAAAGTGGGCAATGGTGCATGTTTGGCCTATGGACATGGCTTGCTCGTCCTTGGTTTAGATAAATGTGGTGCTTCTACACACTGGGGGTTTTCATGGAGTTATCACCCCATAGATCCTTGTCTTATAAAGAAGTTCCAGTTCCAGAATCTCAATCTGAGTATCTCCTTCTATGGACCTTTGGGCCAAATGGTATATAAGAATTTTATTGTTTTGGAACAGAGATACAGAAAAAGAGTGTGTTTACTCCATCTGTCTGAGCATTTCCAAGGGAGTGCCTGCCTGGGTACATAGGCCATGCATCCACATGTCTGCATACCTAATTGTCTTATTCCAAAAAACAGCATTTCAGTAGCTCCTAGGTACGCCAAAGAGAAAGAAGTGGTGATGTAATATAGTCACCGGTAATAAGGAAGAGGCTGGTTTGGTAGAGGAAGTGGGGAGATCTTCCTAGGTCTACAGTCCTCTGTGAGTGAGTGAAGAGCCTAACATTTGTGTATATATCAAGGTGACTTCAACTAGCCCGAGAGGGCTGGGCATTGGTAAAGTTTATACAGACATTTCAGGAGGTTTTCTGCTCACATTTGCCAGACATGGTCTTGCTCATTCCAAGCACAGATTAAGCATCAGAGTTCCGTGGGTGCAGTGCAAGGTCATACCTAAGATAAAACGGCTTGTGGGTAGTGCCATCATGTGGTTACTCATAATCATAATTTATCCAGTAATATATAAGTGAGTGAATTTTCCTGTGAAGATGCTTTATTGATATCAATAATAGAATTTACACAAATTTTATTATAATAAAGTAGAAATCCACATGTACAGATATGTCATATGTATGCAATGATAATACTGCCTCTGTATGTCTCCTAATATAAACATTGGCTATAATGTAGGTTCTTAAAAGGTTAATTGAAATGGGCCAAGTGCCAAGGTCCTAAGTGTCTGTGGAAAGAATGTTTCTCTTGGGTTCTCCCTCCTGGGAAAGACTTGGATGCATGAAGTGTATTTGGGAAGTGATGTCAAGAAGCCAGAGGATGGGAGAAGGAGAAAAAGGAGAGTAAGATGGGAAATTGGGAAAGTCAAAATGTGAATTATCTAGCTGATTCCCAGTGTAGGAGACTAGAGATCAGTCCCTATGTGAATATTCTGAAGAACCACATAGAATGCATTTCAGAATTGTCCCTTTGAAGGGCGCTGTGGTGATTTATCCAACAACCCATGTTTCCCATTGACTGGGCCCTGCCTTAGGGGTCTTAACCCCTCCTAAACTTATAGACCCTGCTTGCACAAATCAGGCTGCCTTTCATAGCTTGAAGAAAAGCCTGAGAGAGAAGAGAAGAAAGATGCTTAAGGTAGGACATAGCAGAATGCTGACAGGTACCGTGACTGCACTGCTACCTTGAGTGTGAGAATAGAGCCAGGAGCCAAAATGAACAGACAATAAATATTGGAAATAACTGAAGCCCAGGAATTGGGAAATTAGTGACATAACTTGAATAATCTTTTCAGAAAAAGCCTTGTGCTAAAAGCAATTTAAAATTCTAGACTAAGAAAAAGTTTTGTCTTTTTAAAAGCAATACAAAATTTAGCAAACTGGTAGCAAATGATGTTACAAAGCCAAATTCCCACGGAAAGTGGGAACTTAAAGAGTTGGCTGGAGCTTTGAAGTTGCTTTTTCTTGGTGTCCCTTGCCAACTGAGGAAATGTACTATCATTTTGAAGGTTAGGAGATGGGGGCCAGCATTCAAAAACCAGCCCTTGCTTAAAGCAGAGTCTATGGGGACATAATGTAAGCATGATGACTATAGTCAACAGTACTGTTTGGTGTATTTGAAATTGCTAGGGTAATAGATCTTAAAGGTTCTCATCACAAGAAAAAACAACTATGTGTGGTAATAGATGTTAACTAGACTTATTGTGATGATAATCTTGCAGTGTATATTTCTATCAAATATGATATACATAGGGTATACATATGATATATGTATATCAAATTGTTATAATGTGTACCCAAAATGAATATAATATTATACCATTTGTGAAAAAAACCTATATACATATAATTATATCTCAATTTTAAAAAGTAGCATAAAAAGCCATTTAACAAATTAACAAAATATTATGATTCAGGATCAAAACTTGCTAGTCTGTTGTTATCAATAAGAAAAGTAAAAGGTAAAGAACTTGGTTTTAATAAAATAGTACTAAACCAATTATGAGAAGTAAAGGCAATATAAAATGGAATGGATAATTCTATATTCTTGTCTCTCAAGAGCATTGAGGATTAATGGGATGACAACACAGTTCCACTTGATACAAAAGGAAGGCAATGAAGCTCCAATAGAAAACTGTCTTTATTATGAGGAAGTATTTTTTTTGGAAAATTACAAATTCTAAGTTTGGAATTTCCCATACTAGAGCCCTAGTAAAGTAGTCTTGTTGCTATTTTAGGAACTTAGAGTTCAGCTTCAGAAAATAATGACAGGGGTGCCTGGATGGCTCCTTGGGTTAAGCCTCTGCCTTCAGTTCAGGTCGTGATCTCAGGGTCCTGGGATCGAGGCCTGCACTGGGCTCTCTGCTAGGCGGGGAGTCTGCTTCTCCTTCTTTCTCTGCCTGGCCTTCTGCCTACTTGTACTGTCTGTCTGTCATATAACTAAATAAAATCTTTAAAAAAAAATAATGACAGGTCAGGATGCTCTCTATCCTATGAGGTAGATAAGTTATTGTCTTGTTTTTTTTTTTAGATTTACAGAGAATAGTTACTGTCTCATCCTTCTGAGCATTATCCATTGTTTCACATCTGTTAGAGTCATCAATTAGAACTGCAGCCTCATTTAAAAATAAAATTAGAATGGGATATGTGGAAAATATAAAAATAGAATAGTATATTTATTAATATATATTGATAATCTTCCATGTTCCAGGCACTATGCTAAACATGTTCAATGTTAATATATTAAGCATATTCACTACCATACTTCATGAGATTGCCAATGTGATTGCGCTATTTATTAATTCATTGACTCCAACTCCAAATCTATCTTCTATTCCCTGTTCTGACAAAATAGAGCTGAACCCTTTTAAAATTGTCCCTTTGCAAAATGGCACAAGGTTAAGCTTTGTCAGTTGAGCATGTTGGGAAAACAAAAACAAAAACTAAAAAGTCTAGTAGGAGACCTCCTTTAGATGTTAGAAGACTAACTCAGTAATTCTTAACATTTGCTACATGTGAATATCATCTGGAATGCTATATATTAAAAGATACATCAACTGGAATGCTATAATATTAAAAGATACTGATTTTTAAGTCTGGACTTGGAGCAGATCATGAGTGGTTGTTTTTTTGTGTTTTTGGCTTTTGTTTGTTAAGATTTATTTATTTTATTTGAGGGATGCTTGGGTGGCTCAGTTGGTTGGATGACTGCCTTCGGCTCAGGTCATGATCCCGGGGTTCTGGGATCGAGTCCCGCGTCGGGCTCCCAGATCCACGGGGAGTCTACTTCTCCCTCTGACCTTCTCCTCGCTCATGCTCTCTTTCATTGTCTCTCTCTCAAATAAATAAATAAAATATTTTTTAAAAAAGATCTATTTATTTTATTTGAAAAAGAGCATGCACATGAGAGAAAGCAAGCAGTGGGGGAAGGGACAGAGGGAGATAAACTGAAGCTGAGTCCTGCTGAGCACAGAGCCCCACATGGGGCCCCAATCTCACCACCCTGAGATCATGACCTGAGCCAAAATCAAGAGTTGGATGCTCAACCAACTGAGCCACCCAGGTGCCTCAGCATGAATGTTTTTTAAAGATGCTTCCCCATATGATTCTAATGCAGTCAAGAATGAAAGCAACTGGAGTAGAATTTCGAAGAAAGTGTGAACTAGAAGTAGATCTGCTATCTGTCATTCCTAATGGATTATGCACAAGTTTGATTTGGTACAATATGAAAAAGAGAAAAATAAAAGGGTTAGATCCCTGGGGAACTATAATGACAAGCTAGCTAACACATGTATTTGCAGCTTGGGGTTTGTTTTAAATATAGGTTGATTATTATTATCATTATTAAAGTATGATGAAGCAAAATAATTGCCATTGAAAAGATAGTTGTTACTCACAGCTCCCAAGCAGATAAGTCATGCCACACATGCAAAGCCACACAGGGAAACAAAAGGTCAATCAGGAGGCAGAAGAAGCAAGGTGAAACATGGGGGAGAACCTTTATTGTGATTTTTTGCAAGAAGGAACAGGTGAGGCATGGTAAGCAGTCTTAAGATGGGCTAACTTGAATAATTTCAGTGGGCTGTGGTGTATATGAGATGTCTACAGTTGTCTGATATCTGACCCTCAGGTGAATAGGGCATGTAGATAGTGGCCCAGAGTGTAAGAGCTGATAGAGGAGATGGTTGGGTATGTACTATAGGTTGGTTGGTTTGTATTTGAAAGACACACTTACGGGGGAGTCCCTGCCTATCTCTAAGAATTGGCTAGCCCTGGGATGGTCAGTCTCTCTAGTGTCAGAAAAGTGCCACAATGCCAAAGCATTAAGCACATAAGTTAGGAAATGCAGTTATTACAGGAGTATATCTCTAGGATGGTCTAGCAACTCAAGCCAAGATCTTGGTTAAAGATTTTTCTGGACTAATATCCAGGCACCTGCAAGAATTAAATGTAAATTCTCCACAATGGGAGATAGGGAAATTTTTAAAGAAATTTAATAAAAATAAAGAGAAAAGTAAGCAAGCTTAAAGGAAGTAATAAGCAAACACACACACATGCACACACACACACACACACACACACACACACGGAGACTAACAAAGTTGAAATATGGGAAATTATAATACAGATTACAGTGGCTACCATGGGCTTTCCCTGCTTAAACAAATGAAAACAAACTTTAAAATACTTGTAATAACAAACTATATAAAGTGACATAGCATTCCAAAAGGAATGGAAATTTCTTTAAATGGAAATGGAATAACCAAAATATATTATTAAAAGCATATTAGAGACATCTGAGAAAAAAATTGATGTACTAGGAGATAGTTCAGAATAAAATATCTTGAGTGTAGCAGAAACAGCAGGAGAAGAAGGCAGAGTGGTCAGGGGAGGGGGATGTGAGGGGGAGGAGGAAGAAGGGAAAGAAAAAGAAGGAAGAAGGAAGAGAAGTGAGGAGTCAGGGAGGATAAGGCAAGAAGACATGAACTATGTTGAATGAGGTTTCCAGAACAAAAGAGAGACTAATGAAATCTGAAATAAATATTGGCTGATATTTTCTAAAAGTGTTGAAAGCTTCAAGGCCAATTAATCAAACAATATTTTCCAAAAATCCCCACATAGACACACCACAGTGGAGCTGCAGAACCACAAGGACAAAGGGAAATCTCAAAATTAGTTGGTAAGATAGAACAATTAACATAAATCAACAAGGATATAGAGGACTTGACATCACTATCAATCCGCTAGACCTAACAGACATCTGGAGATCACTCTTCCCAACAGCAATGGAGTGAATATACTCTCTTCTGAAATGCACATGTAACATTCTCCAAGGTAGACTATATGCTGGGTCATAAAACAGTCCTCAGTAAAAAGGACTTAAATCATGTGATTTACATTCCCCAACCACAGTGGAATTAAAATCAACACTAGAAGGAAATTTAGAGATCTACAAATATGTAGAAATTAAACAACATGCTCCTAAGTAATGAATGTCAAGGAAGAAGTCATAAGAGAAAATAGAACATACTCTGAGATGAATAAAAGCAAAAAGACATGACATACCAAATACCAATATGGATGGATGTAGCAAAAGCAGAGTTTAGAGGGAAATTTAAATCACATATTAGGCCGTAAAACAATTCTTAACAAACTGAGGAAGATTGAAATCATACCAAGTATCTTATTCAAACACAATGGTACAAAAACACCTAAAATCAGAAATGAAACAAGGATGCCCACTTTTACCGCTTCTATTTAACATAGTACTGGAAGTCCTAGCCAGAGCAATAAGGGCAGAAAAAAGAAATAAAAGACTTCCAAATAAGAAAGGAAGATGTGAAATTATCTCAATTTGTAGAAAACTTATATTATTTGTAAAAAAAAAAAAGAACTAAATATTCCACAAAAATTATTAGAACAAATTCATAAATTCACTAAAGTTGTATACAACATATGAAAATCAACATACAAAAATCAGTCACATTTCTGTACACTAACAATGAGCTATACGGAAAGGAAATTAAGAAAATAGTCCTATTTACAATAGCATCTAAAAGAGTAAAATACTTAGGATTATACTTTACCAAGGAGGTGAAAGACTATGCACTGAAACATACAAAGTATTGATGAAAGAAATTTTAAAAGACACAAATAAATGGAAAGGCATTCTGTGTCCATGGAGTGAAAGACATATCATTTGTAACATGTCCATACTACCCAAATCAATCTGCAGATTAAATGCTATCCTCATCAAAATCCCCAATGCATTATTTACAGAAACAGAAAAAATAATCCTAAAATTCACATACGACCACAAAAACCCAGAATAGCCAAAGCAATCTTGAGAAGACAGAACAAAGCTGGATGTATCACACCTCTTAATTTCAAAATATATTACAAAACCACAGTAATTAAAACAGTATGGTACTGGCATAAAGACAGACATATAAACCAATGAAACAGAACAGTTCAGAAATCAAGCTACACACACATTGTCTAATGATCTTCAACAAAAAGAATACACAATGGAAAAGATGATCTTTTCAACAAATGGTGTTGGGAAAACTGGATATTCACATGCAAAAGAATGAAACTGGATCTCTGTCTGACACCTTATAAAAAATCAATTCAAAATGGAATAAAGATTTAAATGTAGAGCCAAGTAAAACTCCTTGAAGGAAACACAGAGGATATCTTCTTGACATTGGTTTTAGCAATGATTTCATTTCTCAAATAGGACACCAAAAGCACAGGCAACAAAAGCAAAAATAAACATGAAACTACATCAAACTAAAAATCTTCTACACCGAAAAAAACCCCACAGGATGAAAAGGCAACCTACAGAATGGGAGAAAATATTTGCAAACCACATATCTGATAAGGAGTTAATCTCCAAAATATATAAGGAAATCCTACAACTCAATAGTAAAAATACTAACAACCCAGTTTTTTAAAATGGGCTTAAGACTCAAATGAACATTTCTCCAATGAAAACATACAATTGGCAACAAGTCTATGGAAAAAATGTTTAACATCACTAATCAGAGAAACACAAATCAGAATCACACTGAGATATCACCTCACACCTATCAGATGGCTATTACCAAAAAAAGGATAAGTCTTGGCAAGGATGTGGAAAAATTAGGATTTTAGAATTTGCTGATAGTGGGAATGCAAAATAGAGTGACTGCTCTGAAAAGCAGTGGGGAATTTTCTCAAAAAATTAAAAATATATTATTAAATAAAAATTAATTAAAATAATTATAAATTAATTGTAAATTTATAAATTTTTATAAATATTTGTATATTTATATAATTATATATAATATATTTATATTATAAACTTATATAAATATAAAAAATTAATTAAAAATACCTTATGACCCACCAATCCCATGTCTTGTTCTTATACCCAAAATAACTGAAATCAAGATTTCAAAGAGTTATCTGCACTCCCATGTTATCTCAATAGCCAAACTATGGAATAATAGCTTTATTGGAATAATAGCATTATTTCCAATAGCCAAGCTATGGAAGCAACCCACATGGCCATTGACAGATAAATAAAGAAAATGTGATGTATCCACACAATGGAATATCATTCAGCCTTTTAAAAAAAAATGGAAGATATCCTGCAATTTGCATCAACATGGATAAATCTGGAAGGTGTTATGTAAATGAAATAAGGCAATTTACAAAACAACAAATACTTCATGGTTCCACTTGTATGAGGTATCCAAAATTGTCAGACTCATAACAGTGAATAAAACAGTGGTTGCCAGGGGCTAGGAAGAGGGGGGAAATGAAGAGTTGCATTCAGTGGCTTTAAAGATTTGGTTATGAAAGAGGAGTAAGTTCTAGAAAACAGCTGTACAACATATATCCTATAGTTAACAGTAGTAGTGTATTATGCACTTAGAATTTTGTTAAAAGAAGTGGATCTCTTTTAAATGTTCCTGAAGAAGAAAACCTCAAAATGAAAAGAATTTTAAAGCACAAGGAAACTTTCACAGGTGATGGATGTTTATAACCTTGATTGTGGTGACGGTTTCAGGGTTGTATGCATATGTCCAGACTCATCAATTGTATACATTAAATAGATACGGTTTTTGGTATATCAATTATACCTCAGTAAAGCTAGTTTTATTTTTTATTTTTTATACTTTTTTAAAGTAGGCTCCACATGGAGCTCAATGGGGACTTGAACCCACAACCCTGAGATCAAGACCTGAGCTGATATCAAGAGTTGGTCACCTAACCAAGTGATCCATCCAGTTGCCCCTCAATAAAGCTGTTTAAAAAAAACCATAATAATCCTGATGACAGCTATGTCAAGAGGGGAGAATTGATCATTGAAGCAATTGATCACTGAAACAGAAACTACAACTTACATAACTGTACTATGATTTACCAAATAGATAAATTATCTAAGCAAGACAAATTATCTAAGCTCAAACTCTTTTCACACTGGCTCATTTCAGGCCATAATTTTTAGAAGAGACCATAATCCTTCTGTCTAACAACTTATCAGGAGCCCATGTGTTCTGAAGATAAAACTACAACTATATCAGCAACTCACTTACTTCATGAATACTAAGTAATCCCTGCTGATTTTATCTTGTGTTTACTTCCAAATGCCTCCCACCCTCCCTAATGCCCCACTTTGGAGATGCCCCCATATGTTCTATGGTGTGCACTTTCCTTTGTTACAATAAGCTAGATAAATCTAACCTTTCCCTTGGTGTATTTTGGTTGGTGAGTGCTTAAAATAAAAATATAAAATCAGTTAAGAAAAAATTTTGTAATATAAATTGGAATTGAAAAAAATTATTTATTTTAAAGAGAGAGGCAGAGGGAGAGGCAGAGGGAGAATCCCAAGCAGGCTCCATGCCCCCAGCAAGGAGCACAATGTGCAGCTCAATCCCACAACCCCAAAATTATGACAGAGTCAGACACTTAATGACTGAGCCACCCAGGTGCCCCTGGAATTGAAAAAAATTTAAATATATATATATATATATATATATATATATATATATAAAATAATTTAGCCCACTAAGATCTCCTTGTTCCAATAGCATTCATAATAATGAACAAATCCAGCTCCCAGATTTTTGTTTTCAAATAATTTTTTTCACTTAAAAAAAAAAAACAAGACAAAACAACAATAACAACGAAACAAGCAAACAGTACTCCCTTGGTGAAATCACATATTCTAGGTGTAGGGGAAAAATACAAGTTGTGGCTAGGACATATTTCTGTGCCAGAGAGCAAAAGCACACTTAAAGATTAACTGGATCATATCAAAAAGGATAGAGAAGCTAGTGTAATGAGCATCCTATTGACAAATTTGGGACAATTATAACATCAAAAAGAAATGTGACTATCAGTGATTATAATCATATTGTCTAAGCAAGTACCTAGATCTAACTTCTGGTGAAAGGAATGACAGGGAAAAGAAAAACAAGGTAAACGACACCATGAGGGAATGAGCAGCCAGATTCTATGGGATATTCTACAAGAAAACTTAACCTAGTTTCCTCGAAAAGTCAATGGTGTTTAAAAAAGGAATAATAAAAACATAGAATGACTCTTCTAGATAAACCATAAACATATATAAATATAAAGTTAGTTTGATCCTGCTTTAAAAATATAAATAAATAAAAGAGCTATAAATGTGTTTTGAAAAGCAGTTGGGGAAATTTGAACATAGGTTATCAGGTTATATTGGAGAACTACTAATTATTTTTAATTTTACAAAGTGTGCTAATAGTGATGGATTTATTTAGGAGAATGTTCTTATTCTCAGGAGATGCATGCTGAAATGTTCAGGGGTAAAGTACATTGATGTATATGCAACTTAGTTTTACATGGTTCATCCAAAAAGAAGTGCAAAGAGAGTAAGTGGAAAAATATTAACAAAAATGTAATCTTGGTGAAAAGTATATGGGTGTTCATTACACTATTCTTTCTGCTTTTCTATATGTTAAAAATGTTTTGATTTAATGTCAGAAGGGAGAAAAGAACTGTCCAAATGAACAATGATGTTCTTATAATGCTGTTAAAAATATTTAAACACTGGGTAGTCTAAATGTTCTACAATAAGAAATTGCTTAAGTGCATTTGGTACCTAGAGTCTGTCCAGCCATAGAATGAGCTCAGTCAGTCAATAAATATTATCTCAGCAAATTCTTTGCATCCTCTACTACTAAGCCCCGAGGACAGAGTGATAAAGTAGAAAGAGAAGGTCTCAGCTCCCAGTGAGCCTACAGTGATAAAGTAGAAAGAGAGTCTCAGTTTCCAGTGAGCCTACATTCTACTAGGGGAACCGCTGAAAAAAACTAACAAGTGAGCAAGATCATTTCAGATAGGAAGGAAGCATGACATGAAGGAAATGCCAGATGTCAAAGGAGGCTCCCCAGATTGAGGGGTTCAGGAAGGCTCCATGGCTGTGGCCCTATTGGAGCTGAGGCTTGAAAGACAACCAGGAACCAACTAGGGGGACACCTTCTTCATCTTCCTATCCTCACAAAGGAAAGCCAAGTGCAAAGACACTAATGTGAGCACAACAGTCTCCACAACTTGGAAAGGATGGTGGAAATTATATATCATAGCATCGAAAGGGGTTTGCAAAATGTTGTATGAATAGAGTAATATAAAACCACTTCTATAGTAGGATACATTTGGGGGGAGATATGTATGCGTATAGGATAATGCAGCGCAAACTGTCAACAACAGACAGTCTTCAGAAGTGATTTGTATTGTCTTTCTTTCACTGTCTGCTTTTCCTAAAGCATATACAAATAAGCGTGTTATTTTATGATAATTCAAAGGAGGATGTATGCCCCTCCCTAGGGGTATAGACAAAAAGCAGCAGCGGAAGTAGCCCACAGGAGCTCCGGGGTGCTCAGAACAAAGGTCAGTCTGGACACCGGGGAATGACTATTCTGACCCACCTGGTGACCGTCCACCAAGGGGCAGCCTTCCGTATTGGAAAGGGAGGCAGCTACTGTCCACCAGTGACTTCAGACATTTTTAATGAAGAAAATGGAAACTACTAATATGCTTCCTGCAACAGGAAACTGGCATTTTGCAAACCAGTTTCATTGGTTTTGAGGAGCATGCCTGCTTATCAGCAGATATCCACAAGAGGGCAGCAGAGGGTGATTTGGTTTGTGTTGTTTTGTTTCGGTTTGGTTTGGTTTGGTTTTTGGTTTTGGTTTTGGTTTGTTTTTTAAGAGCTGGAGTCCTCTATAGAGCTTAAGAGAGGAAGACAGAGAGGAGAGGGAGATATTTTTAAATAAATTTTAGAAACAAGCAAGTGTGTAAGAGATTTATAAACTTCATAAGGTTTGTAAAAGTTTGTAAGAAGAGGTCCAGGGCAAACAAGCCAAAGATGGTAAAAGGGAGGGGTAAGGAAATCTGATTCACCAGAACCTGCTATTAGTAAAACATAAAAGGGATAGAAGGAAATCAAGAATAAAGAAAGATCAACTTTTCAGAGATGGCAGGGAATATTCATCTGCAAACCAAATATTTCGGGTTATTGTACACAGAGCTAGTTTTATATTCACACATAGTAGCATCTGAGTGGTCCTAGAAGTCCTATCTATAAATACCTACTTTATGCCTTTATGTTTTTATGGTTATTTGGGATTAGAGCACCTACAAATACATATATACTTGAAAAAATATATATTTTAAGCCTTTAATTGATGAAGGTTTTTTTTTTTTCCTCCCTGTGTGTTTTCCTTTCCTCTCTTTCAGACAAGCAGCTGGCTCTGTTTCATTGTTCTCAGAGAAGTCTGTAGCAGAGCCCAAAGCAACAATCTCCAGGTTCTATTTCACAAAACCGAAACCCATGGGTAAATTTAGACGTGTGGAAGAGAGAAAATAGGAAAGAGAATTTACAGACAGAGTATCTTGGATGAAGTAAGCAGGATAGAGGGGCTTTTCCCAGCCCAGAAAAGGATTTTCCTGGGAGCAGCAGAGGAAGCACAAGAAAAAATACGGGGCCCTGGGGGCCAGGGGAAAGCCAAGACCCTAGAAAGCAATGACGGTGCCATTTTATTTATTTTCTTTAAAGAATTTATTTATTTGAGAGAGTGCACAAGAGCACGACTGAGGGAGAGGGGCAGAGGGAGAAGTAGGCTCCCACTGGGCAGGGATCCCAGGAGCCTGAGATCATGACCTGAGCTGAAGGCAGATGCTTAACCCACTGAGCCACCCAGGCACCCCTGACTGTGCCATTTTAGACAAATATCAAGCACAGAGTTGCAAAGTTTCTTGTGGTAGGTAGAGCCTGGAAAGATCCACGTAGGTTAGTGAGAGGCCCGGACCTACATTCCTGGTGAAGATGTGCAAGGCCAAGTTGAGTCCTTATGATGGTGAGGGGGTGTGAGGGCTAATCCACAACACAATTCCCCCAACTGGTCATGACCAGCCCTTGTCACAGAACCACAGGGTGTGGTCTTACAGACCCTCACCAACTGGAGATGGGAAGAACAAATGGGGAAGGGGATAGAGAATCCCATCTTTCCCCAATCATGTGTGATTTCTGATTTTTTTTCCCCAGAGGTTTATTATTTAGGTATAAGCCTCCTAGACCCTTGGATTTCCACTTAAAACCCCTTTCATCCATTTCCCTGGTCACAGAAACAGAGGTGGTAGAAAAGTAGGGCAGGAACACTCAAGACGAGAACTTCCTTACGAACATCTAGTGAGAAAAAGGGTGAAGTATTATGATGCTGAAAGTAAATTTGATGTGTTTTCTGTGGGTTTCATTTTTTTTCTTTCCATACCATTCTTCTTGCTTAATGCCAATAAAGTACTGAAAATCTGTCTGGTTTGTATTAAATGTTTGAATACAAACAAGACCATTTGCTTACTACTTTCTGGACTGTTGTAAGTCTTCAAAACCTATTCTCATAGTCTAGCAGGTCCAGAAGTCTGAATATCCACTGCGGTAGAACCATCTCTTCAGACCTCTTACACATTCTAATCCCTTTTTCCCTTGAAGTGTTGTCTTCTCTTTTCTCTGCCTTTAGGACCCAGACACTTTCCCTTGGCTGATCTCTGCTCTCCATGCTGTCCTAAATAATGGCATTCCTTTGGATCCAATGCTAGGTGATAGCTATCTTGTCTGATAAACTTATATGTGGCCCTGTGTGGGTTGCATTCTGGCTTCTAAGCACAGATGGGATTGACTCTAAGTTCTCACACTTTTTCTTCCAGCGGACTTTCATCTGCGTATCTTCTATATTGAGGAGCCTCCTAGCATAGCCAGATTATGAACTGGCTCCCCTGCATTAGTCTGTTGACACTATCCCATCATCTGACAACTATTAATTAAGCATTTACTATATGCTGGGTATTGTGTGCATATTGTGCTGCATTAGGGAATGCAAACAAATAAGCCATTGTCTTTATCTTTAAGGGTTTATAGGTAACTAGGAAGAGACAGAGTCGAGGTATTCAGCTCCACAGTTAATTTTCTGGGACTTTCACCAAAAGCAAGCAGGGCATGTCCAAAATCTGCTACGAAGTGTGGTCATTTTCCTCTTGATCCATGGTTGAGAAATGCATTCCTGTCGGTCAGGGCATTTTTGAAATGGTTGACTGTGTCTCCAATGCACACATACACCAACACTTTTTTTAATCAATTTGCCCTGCTTAATCTGTGGGCAGCATGGAATGGCAGAGTTTTGGAAAGCATGCCCCAAATCCTGAGCTGAACTCAGAGTGACCCCTTGCTTCCTTTCTCCCATTGGCTCTTTCCAACCCCAGCTCGGCTTTGAAAAGTTCAGTCCACACTTGGCAGAAACCAAGGTGCTGACTAATTGTTGACCTAAGCCTTTTCTCAAGGCTTAAGTTGAATCATGTTGAGTGAAATTCAACCAAAACAGTCATCATATTCCTTACAGTTGAACTGCTATAGTAGTAAAGTGATATTTCTTCCAAATTAACTAATTTCACTGGAAGGAGACTCTCCTGTGATTGGTTCCTTTTTAGAAAGACTGACTAAAACCAAATTTTCCTTTGGGAATGCCAGATACCTTCCAGATGAAGTATTTTTATAGATAGTTGTAATTACCTAGGACAGATCCAATGGTGCCTGGAGTTCCCATGTGTTAAATGGTCTTTGAGCCAGGAAGGCCAGGATGTGCTCGGGTGGGTCACACAGCCTTCCTCGAACTCTGTGCTCAGACCAGTCCTCACTCTCCCACAGGAGGCGCCAGAAAAGGGAGAAGGTGAGAGGAGTGACAGCTTCCACACCATTCACTGACAGACTCATAATCTCATCACAAAGCTCGCCTGTTGGGGCTGGCAGAAAGGCAGAGCGATTACACTGAGTTTATAGTCACTATGGGCAACCTGGTAACAGTACGCTATTTAAATTAATGGCAAATCTAGCCAGCTGAGCGTTTGTTTTTGCTGGCATCCTTTCCTTAATTCTGAAACTGAGACTGCATAGACGGAATGTGAATTACAATTTTAGGGCTTTCAGAAGAGATTACCGCCTGCCCACCTTGCAGAGCCATCTTTAGCCAGAGACTGGGATTTCTGTTTCAGCGTAAATATCGCTGGGAGAGGCAGCCATTACACCTTATGGATCCTTTACACCTTGATCTGGATGAATTTCGGATTACTTCCTGAGACACAAATGACCAGGGCAAGGGAGATCAAGAACGTGAGGGATGTGAGAGTGAGCACCTGAACAGGAAATGGACACAGAGCTATACAGAAGTCCCCAGGGCATATGTGGTTGCTACAAAACTTTCTGCCAGGCCAACTCTAGTCAGAGCAAAGTATCTCCTGGCTGATACCTCTCCATGGGCACGTTTTTCAGAATATTTATTCCTAGAGATAGAAATCTGCCTTTGTGAGACAGAGAGCTTGTAGACTTGGTCATCTTTACCTGTGCCTCCAGAGTAAAATAAATGTTTAGATAACTGTAGAAACACAACCCAAAAAGTGTATATTTAATCTCTTGCTTCAGAATTAAGGCTTTGGACGTACCAGAAAGAACTTGATAGCCCATAGGGCTCCTAGTATGTAGAAATGATCGGTGGCCACAGAGTCTCCAAAATTGGGAGATCCTGTTTGTAATCATGTCTGTATGTGAAAGGATTTCATAAAGTATTCTAATGCTTTAATTTTATGACGATAGAAACATTCTCATAACAATACACCTTTGCTATAATTGTAGGCCAGGCAAAATCCTGTTTATATTCCAAAGATAATTCCCAGTCTCTATGCACAAAAGCACTATTTATCCCTCAATAATTTGTAGTAAATGCTAGAAAAAGTTCTCTAGCACCTACAAACATTAGTCTTCATGTCTTATCCAGTGCCAAAAATCAAAGATTTCACCTGTCATTTTCATTAAATTCCAATAAAAATTATAACAGAAAGTTTAGGGGACCTCAGCAAATTTAGCATATGGAAGAATAAAAGTTTGTGAGTGCCAAAAATTCTTTCTTTGTGTATAGAAGAGAGGACTCTGCCTGTTAGAAATTAAGATGTAGTATGTATTTTTAAAACACATGGTACTCACATCAAAAACTAATGATGTACTGTATGGTGACTAACATAACATAATAATATTTTTTTTTAAATCACGTGGTGGGCACCTGGGTGGCTCAGTGGGTTAAGCCTCTGCCTTTGGCTCGGGTCATGATCTCAGGGTCCTGGGATTGAGTCCCTCATTGGGCTCTCTGCTCAGCAGAGAGCCTGCTTCCCCCCTCTCTCTGTCTGCCTTTCTGCCAACTTGTGATTTCTCTCCGTGTGTGTCAAATAAATAAATAAAAATCTAAAAAAAAAAAAAAAGCATGTGGTACTCCTATAGGGACAAATAGACCAATGGGCCTGAATATCAAGTTCAGAAATAGGTCCCTGTGCATATGGAAACTTGCCTTGTGATGGATATTGTCCCACAGATAAGTGGAGAAAGGATTTGTGGCTTGTGAGATGGTATTAAGAAAAGTAGTCATTGGATGGGAAATAACTAAGTTGGATCTCTACCTCATATCATACACAAAGGTGAGTTTGAAAGCTTTAAGGAACTAAGAGTAGAAAGGAATGTGTAAAGATAATAGAAGAAAACATAGGAGAGCATCTTTGTTAGCTTGGGGTGGGGAGGAAATTTTTAATAAGACCCCAAAGTCATATACCATAGGAGGAAAATTGTTGAGTTTCTTGTTATCAAAAGAACTTATTAAAATACAAGTGATTGGGCAAAGATAGTTATAGCATCAATAACTAACCTATCTATAGTATCTGAGTATTTCTAGCATATAAGTCAAAGGTAAAGTTAAGAAACAGATGCGGATTTGGAGAAAAAATTTGAAATATCTAACCCCAACAAAGAAATAGCATTTAGAACATTCAGGGAACACCAGTATATTAACAAATAACAACAACAAAAAGCTAGTTAATCCAAAAAAAGAAAAAGGAAAAAAGAAAGAAATGAGCAAAGAATTTATATCCATATGAATATGTGTGTATTATACAATTTATAATTATCATCTATCGACAGGAGAAACCTAAAAACCAGCAAGTGTATAAACTTGTGCTCAACTCCACTGGTGCTCAAAGAAATTCAGAAATAAATGGTAGTGGGACACCTGGATGATTCAGTCAGTTAAGTGTCTCCCTTTGGCTCAGGTTATGATCCCAGGGTCAAGGGAAACTATCAAGGAAATGGATTTTCCTGTGACCATCCAGAGGGTACCAACACCTGGATTTTAGCCCCAAAGGACCCATTTCAGACTTCTGACTTGCAGAATTAGAAGAAAATAAATTCATGTAAAATAAATTTAAAGCCACCAACTTCATGGTGATTTGTTATAGCAGCAATAGGAAACTAATTCAGTTAGAAATATTTCAGATGCACTTTAAGATCCATAGAGCTGTCAGACAAGTAGTAGATATGTTTCCAACAAGTTTAGCAACTAGTTAATACTGGATGTGGAACCAGTAGCTGGATCTCCTGGTGCTTCAGTGCTAGGCTATTTCCACAACATCTTTCAGTTGACATGCCTAAGTGTCTGGAGTAATAGCAGCATGGAACATGGAGTCAAATTAAATGCAGACCTTAAAAGTGTGTGACTTGTTTCTAAGAGAGCACAAGTTTAAACATTAGACTCAGAGACAAAATATTCCCCATGGTTATGTTACAGAGACTAGCCCAAGATACAAAAAGAAATGTTTCTGTGCTTAAAGTCCAAACTTGGTTATACATGAAGTCGTGCAGTTCAGGTTGGACTCAAGTGCTCCAGCAATGCCATCTGCACATGTATGTAGATTCTTAATAAAAATCACTCTCACAAGATGAGGACAGGTACAAATAATGCTATTATGGAGATTACTGTAATATTGTAAAAAGAAAAGAAAAAGGTGGTTGGAGTTGAAATCAGAATTAGGTTCAACTCCCAACTCTGCTATTAGCTCTGTGACTTGGGTAAATTGGTTCACCTCTCTGGGTCTCAGATTCCTTCTCCATGCAAGGACCCACACAGTCCATTACAGCTCTTCCAAGCTAGAATATTCAGTGCTTTCTCAGGAAACTGAGCCAGGCTGGGGCCAGAGAGAGGAGCCCTCATGTTCAGCCGGTTCCTCCTAAGAGCCTGGTGCTGTGCTCTGCACTTCACCTTAGTCCTGTTGGTCCGTATTCATAGCTCCACACTGTCATGGTATTATACACATTTCACCATAAAGGAAACAGAGACCCAGAGAGTTCAAGTAACATACTCAAATTCATGCAGCAATGTTAGAACCAATTGTGTCTGACCTGCAGTGTGGTGGTCCACCACACCATGCTATCTCTCATCTCCTCCCCAAAGGTATATAATGAAACTAACACACATTTTTCAGGATGCAGATAGACATTTCCAAACCCATCTGTTCATTCGCTCCTAGCTGCAATCCTCTGACAGAACCAGGGAAAGTGAGGAAACCAGCTTAGATGGTTTTAAGAAACTTGTCCGATGTCACAGAGCTAGGAAATGGCAGACATGGCAGGCCTTGGATTCGAGTTTCTCTTACATATTGCTCCTTTCATGATGCCCCACTAAAGGGCCCTTGAGTAAGTCACTTAATATCTCTGAACTTCAGTTCCTATTACTGTAAGATCTCAATTATAATACCTGTCCCCAAAGCCATCCTGAGGATTACAGAAGTCTGAGAAAGTATTTTACAAGCTCTTAAGAATATACAAACAACAGGAGTGTTTCAGCTTCCCCTGAGTAGTGTTCATTTCTGTCATCTGGTTTAGCCCTTCTTTCTTGAAAGTTCAGACAGAACGATCATGACACATCAGGAAATAAATACCTCTATAAAATATAATTCTGTTATGCCTAGCACAAGCTGCAGACTCAGTAAACATGCATGGGATGGCAAAACCAAAACCAAGGGTATCAGAAAAATTATTTTGTAGGACAGATCACACAAAGTAGTTTTTCCTACCATCTTGGTAAATGAAGATACTGTGTGGTTAGCAGACACATCATTAACCACAAAGAGCCATGTTGTCATGGCAAACCAGTTCAATCTTCAAGTTCCTACAACATGATTGTACTCATCATATGGACTCACCTGAGACATAGCTGGATTTTTTAATGAGATTGACTTGGTTCTTGTTAACCATTACATTTTCTTTCAGAATAATTGTGTTAATGTTTTTGTAAGTAAAGAGGCACCTTCTTTTGCTTTGTCTTAAGCAATGGATATATAATCCATGAAAGGAGAAGAATGTGGGCCAGAGAAAGAAAGGCTATAAAGAGGGTTCTTCACAATGATAAATGTTTATTTCATGACAAAGTTATAATATTTCCATGATTTTATGAGTAATAGAGCCTCATAATCAATCCTCAAACAAATGTCAAGTTGTTGAAATCACAGACTGTATATTTGGCTACAAGAAATTAAGCTAGTAATAAAAAAAAGGTAACTAGAAAAATATTCGTGTATTTTAAATAACCTGTAGGTCAAAAGAAGTAACAGTGAGGATGAGAAATTGTTTTGGACACTTCTTTAAATGACAATGTTATACATCCTTAATTTGAGTGACAGTCTCTGGGGTTATTCTTTGCTATCTAAATAAAATGCATATTTCTGTTCAGTTGGGAAAATACAGCATGGTACTTTCAGATCAAGTGTAATTCCCTGCCTTAGTGAAAACAATTCTGAGAATCAGGATTGAATCTTCATTTGCTTAATGTTAATAACATCCCATAATGTCTCAAGTTAGTTCTTGTTAGCTAGAAGCTAGGTGTTTAAATGTTAGGTGTGTGTGTATATATACACATACACATATGCTATACATATATACATACCTATTTTTTGAGGCGGGGAAGAGAGCACACATGTGCAGGAGGAGGAGCAGATGGGCAAAGAATCTCAAGCAGGCTTCTTGCTGGGATATGGCGGCAGGGGTATTTCGATCTCACATGACCTGAACCAAAGTCGAGTCAGTCACCTAACTGACTGAGCCACCCAAGCACCCCTAGGTTTATATTTTTAAATAACAATGGAAGAAAAAAATAGATAAAAATCACTTTTTTCTAGTTTTGTATCATGTGTGTCAATCCCTGAAGTGGAGAAAGGTCTCTAATGTGATTTTCTGTATGCCTGATTACATGAGTTTATTCTCTTGGAAGGTAGCAGCCATATAAAAAAGTTCAACCACCATATTAGAGAGCCACTTGGATGGATAGGTGGGTGCATGGAAGAATGGGTAGATGAATGGGTAGATAGACAGAGAGATGATACGTAGACCAATAAATAGATAGATAGACCCATGTATATATAGAGAAACACTGGGTAACAGATTTTGAAAGAAAAATAGAAACCCAGCCAATCTCCAGCTGATTCAGCCTCCCCAGGTGAGGCACCAGACTTTCAGGTAAAGCTTGTAAATGTTCCATTTTCAATTGAACCACCCCAGCCAACCCCATATGAACAAAGAGAAGCCATCCCCACTGAACTGTGCCCCAAATGCAGAGTCATGAGAAAATGAATAGTTGTTACTGCCTGTTGTTTTAGTTACTTCTTGCTGTGTAACAAACCACCCCAAATTATAAGCAATATGTAACTGAAATACTTAGAAAATTGATTCATATTATATTTTACATTGAGCAACAGAAACAAAAGTTATGAATGTAAATGGCTGGCTCCGTTTTTTAATCAAGCTGAAGCTAAATAACAAATTCTTATTACTTGCAGCTTAATGGAGACTGTGAATCTTTTGTTAATATAATGCCTGTAGTGATTTATTTTTGATGTTCAAATTTGGAAATAGCAGGGCTCCAGGCAAACATCCCATCTACCTCTTAAGGCAAATATAACAGATTTTGAAAGGTTAAGACAAAAATCCTGAGTCTTTTGAGAGATATGATTAAGAAACTGGGATGTCCAAACAAATTATAAATAGAAAGTATTCTTCCCAAAGTCTTTTTCAGTTTATTTAGTTTAAAACAGTGTAAATTAAATTTAATGAAGCTGCAGAGTTTGAAAAGGAGAATAAAAGAGTTTAAAAGATGTCAGAAATCATTTTACAATAGCTGGAGACAAAGTCAATTTTTTTTTTTTAATTCCTGCCAAGCTAGGAAAGATATTGATGAATGAGCTCCAGAGCTCATCCTCAAAGTAGGCACTAGTTTTAGTCCCTCCTCCACTGAAGCTCAACAAGAACTCTAAAGAGAGCAGTATTTTCTCAGATGGGATTTCAGATCCCAATCTGTCTTCACTGGTCATCTCATGACATCGGAGATGGCCAGAACCCAGACAAAACCAAAGGCTAGGCAAGGTTTCTGGGTATTAGGAAATAATGTGGATGACTGAAAAGTGGACTCAGAACAGCTCTCTGGAAATTCTGGAGGTAAATGCCCTCTGTCTGGCACTTGTGTCATTGTGTTTATCACCAAATTTGATGGTTGATGAAGGGGACTGAGGGCCCCGTCCTATCTCAGTAAGTCACATGCATCCCTATCAATGCTTCGAGGCCAGCCCAGGGGGACAGGATCGCTCACCAAGGTGAGTAGTTGCCCTTCCCTGCTAGATGCCCCAAAAGAGATGTCTCCATTGGTAGAAAGGTATTCAGGAAATCTTTCTAAATTATATTAAGTGACAAGGAAGTTTACATGCCAGAAAATCTAGTTACAGAGTAATCTAACAAACTTAAACTATATCATGAATTTAAGAAATAATCAGTAGATGCTCCAGGCTCTGAGCTAGAGTAAACATATTAAGAGTAAGAACTCTCTAATATATAAGTAAATCAAAGTAACTAATTCACAAATTGTTTAAACTTCTAGCTATAAAACTAGTTTTTCGTTAAGACTCTCAATCACTGTAATCAGCTCAAGAAGTGTTGTTGCTGACCAACTACTCTGATGCAAAACAGAGTAATAGTACATTTAATTTTTCCTAAATCCTATTTATTTTATTTCTAATAGTGAAAATATCCATAGGATTCAAAATTCAAATGGGTGTAGTGTTCAGAGTCAAATTCCTATCCTGTCTCCCCACCACCTTGTTCCCTTGCCTTGAGTGTCTGGTATGTCTTCCAAAGACATTTGATGCCTTTAAAGGCATATGTTTTCCCCTTCCCACATGTTTTAAAACTATAAGTGGCCACTTTATATTTGTATATTGTTTTGCAGTACACATCAAGATAAATTATGTTTTTAAGCCTCAAAACTCCCTGAGGTAGGCATTCATTCTACACAAGTAAAGATCCTGAGAAAACATTTAAACACTTACCCAAGGCAGAGATGGCACATAAACATAGCTCTTCCTATTCCCATCAACTTTCCCTTCATGGCACTCCCGCATCCTTATTAATTCATTCATTGCTCCATTTATTTATTTATTTATTTAGTAGGCTCCCTGCCACTATTTATTTATTTATTTAATAGGCTCCCTGCCCAACATAGGGCTTGAACTCATGACCCTGAGATCAAGAGTCCCAAGCTCTACCAACGGAGCCAGTCCACAAATAATATATATTTGCCATTCAGCAAATATATATTAAGTTCCCATTATATGTAAAATATTATCTTAGATGTTTTGGAGTGTATGTATTTGGGTGAGATAATTTCTTCTTCCTAAGAGCTTAAATTGTACAGTGACAATAAAAGATAGAATGTTATAGTGTAGTTTTACAACTATACAAATTAATATTAAAGTCCTAAAGAGAAAGCAACTATTTTGCCTTGAGATATCAAAAAAGGTTTCATGGTAGAAATGGCATTTGTGTCAAGCTTTGAAGAACAAGAAGAACAGAAATAACACAAACATACCCGTACAAATAAAATGCATGTATGTACAAAGTGTTCTAAGCACGCCAGAGGCCTTTAGCTATATAAATAAAGAATTTTCCATAGAAGCAAAACGTGAAACCTTCCAAAATTCATTAATTTGTTCACATCATCTTCTTTTATTCAAAATTAGAATTGTATGTTTACTTATAAAGATGTATTACTTTATGCAGAGTATAGCATATTGTGGACAATAAGTGAAAGAATAAAGCACACTAGACTTATCTTCCACATCTAGCAATAACAAAGGAATCAAATCCATCCTTCCCCATAGAAAAACTAAAAGAAGTAGGAAAAAAGTATCCAAACGTGTGTCTCAGGGCATCAAAGCATAAAAAAGTAAAGAAAAATTAGGTGGCCAAATTCTGGAAGAAGAAACCGAGATGCTTGAACCAAGCAGTTGGGGCTGCTTTTCTCCTAGGGATACCTGCCAACTCCAGCCATGACAAGTGAAAGGCTGAGAAGCTGGGCCAGGATGTAAACAAATTCACATGGTTAGCAGGAATTAGGGTTAGGGACCTGCCAAGGATTGAAGATCCTGATAACCCACTAGCTTTTTACTGGAATCTCAAAAGACCCTGCAGTACAAATAAGGTATTATCTGGAAGGCACATGCCCTTCCAGGATGGATGTGCAACTCCAAATACATGAATTGTGATTACATATCTGGGTTTGCAAACATTAATCCTCTCTAGAAGACTATAATAACATCATCCTAAACATCTAACAATCTCTATAATCTTATAACACAATTTTCAATGACCAATACTCAATCAAAAGTTACAAGCCATATGATGAGGCAAGTCAAAGAAACACCAAACAAGAAAAATAAGTCCACAGGTGATACAAATAACGAATGACCAATTATGTATTTTTTATAAGTTATAGTTAACATGGTTAAAGAAATTTCTTAAAAGTTTGAGTTTTCCAAGAACTAGAAACCTTTTTTGTTTTTTTAAGGATCTCAAAAGAAGGAGGAAATTCTGCCAGATGATACAACATGGATGAACCCTGAAGACACCATGCTGAATGAAATAAACCAGTCACAAAGGAACAAATATTCTGAGTTTCCACTTATACAAGCTAAATACAGTAGTCAAAACCAGAGACAGAAAATGGAATGGTGGTTTCCCAGGGCCAGGGGAAGACAGAATAAGGAGTCATTGTTTAATGGGTATGAGTTTCAGTTTGGGAACTTGTCAAAGTCCTAGAAGTGGATGGTGGTGATCACAGCACAACAGTGTGAATGTACTTCATGCCAATGAACTGTATGCATGAATAATGATTAAAATGGTAAATTGTATGTTGTGTATATTTTGCCACAATAAAAACTATTATAAGGAGAAAAAAGAATCACATGGAAATTATAGAATTAAAAAAAATAAAATCACTGAAATTAAGAACTCAGTGGATGAATTGGGGAAAGATTAGAATGCCCTATATTACTGCTGAAGACAGATTTGTGGTAATGACAATAGATCATAAAAAAAAAAAAAAAAAGCCAGAATAGGAAGGAGGAAGCAAGATGGCAGAGGAGTAGCAGACTGAAACAGCATTAGGTCCCAGAAGTTCAGCTAAATAGTTATCAAATCATTCCAAACACCTATAATCTCAACAGGAGATAGAAGAGAAGAAGAGCAGCAATTTTAGGAACAGAAAATCGGCCACTTTCTGGAAGGTAGGACATGCAGAGAAGTGAATCCGAAATGATGGGAAGATAGACTGTGAGGGGAGGTGCCAGATCCTGGCAAGTGGTGGAGCAGCGGAGCACAAAATCAGAACTTTTAGAAGTCCACTCCACTGAGGGACATTTCTCCAGAGGCTAAGTGGGGGTGGAACCCTCACAGGGACAGTGTGATCCCAGGACCTGCAGTGTCACAGAAAGACCAAGCATGTCTGAGCGTGGCAGAGCACCCAGATATCAGAGTGGGGAAGGTGGCTACAGAGATGGAGCTGGAGCTGAGGAGGGGCTCTCAGCTTGGGGTTACCTTAAGCCATGATCCAAGGCACAGTTGGGCTACTGTTCTTTCAGCAGGGACCCAACAAGTGGCAGATCTGGGGAGACCCCTTCCTTTCTCCTCTGGGAAGAGCAGCATGGGAGCAGGCAGCAGGAATCTACTGGGTATGGAGACTCCAAATGGCACCATGTGCCAGAGATAGAAACATTCAGTCACAGGCCAGGTGAGCATGGAGCACAGCCAAAGACCAGGGAGACAGGAGAGATTGACTGCTTTTCTCTGAGGTGCACTGAGGAGTGGGGCCCCAAGCTCTCGGCTCCTCTGGGCTGGAGATTGGGAGGCCACCATTTCTATTCCCATCCTCCAAAGCTGTACAGAAAGTGTTCAGGGAACAAAAACTCCTAGGAGAGAACCTGAGGAGATTACTTAGCCTGGCTCCTGGCAAAGGTGGTGCAATTCTGCCTCAGACAAAGACATTTGAGAATTACTGCAACATGCCCCTTCCCCAAAAGATCAGCAAGAACATCCAGCCAAGACCAAGTTCACTAATCAACAAGAAATGTGAACTCCAGAGCTAGGGGAAAACAACGCATAGAATTCATGGCATTTTTCCCATCATATTTTAATCTCGCAAAGTGAAATTTTTTTTATTTTATTTTTTCCTATTCTATTTTTTAAACTTTCCCTCTTTCCTCTTTTAATGTTTTTCTATTTTATCTTAACAATACTTTTTAAAAAATATATTTTTAAATTTTCATTGTTATAGTCATATTTTATCTGTTTATTGTATTTAACCTTATTTTTTGTATACATATAGGTATTTTTCTTTAAAATTTTGAGATACAGTTTCTTCTAATAGATCAAAATATAACCTAAATCTAGCACATGGCTTTGTTCTACTCTCCAGTCTGATCACATTCTCTATTCTTTTGTTTTTTCTTCTTTTTTCAACCAACTTATCAATTCCTTTTTTAGAAACTTTTTAAAATTTTCATCTTTTCAGTCATATTCCATCCCTTCATTGTATTTACCCATATTTTTGTATATATATAAGTTTTTCTTTCTTTAAAATTTTGGGAGGTAGATTTTTCTAAGAGACCAGAATACAGCCAAAATGAAGTGGGTGGCTCTGTTCTGTTCACCAGTCTAATATATATATATATATTTTTTGTTGTTGTTGTTGTTGTTGTTAATTTTTTATTTTCCCCTCTTTCTTCTTGGTTTTGGGCCTCTTCTGATTTGGTTAACATATATTTTTCTGGGTTTTTTTCCACCCTTTTAGTATTTTATTCTCTCACTCTTATATTCATATCTGGATAAAATGACAAGGCGGAAAAAGTCACCACAATGAAAAAAAAAGGCAGTACCAACAGCTAGGGACCTAATCAATATGGACATTGGCAATATGTCAGAACTAGAGTTCAGAACAACAACTAACTGAGCTTTAAAAAGGCATGTAAGATTTTCTGAAGAAATAAAGATTTCTGAAGAAATAAAAGGACTAAAGTCTAACCAAGTTGAAATTTAAAAAGCTATTAATGAGGTGCAATAAAAAATGGAGTCTCTTACTGCTAGGATAAATGAGACAGAAGAGAGAATTAGTGATATAGAAGACCAAATGACAGAGAATAAAGAAACTGAGCAAAAGAGAGACAACTACTGAACCATGAGGGGAGCATTCAAGAGATAAATACTATAAGATGAAGCAATATTAGAATAACTGAGATCCCAGAAGAAGAAGAAAGAGGGAGAGGGGGCAGAAGCTCTATTTAAGTGAATTATAGTAGACAATTTCCCTAATATGGCAAAGGGAACAAGCACTAAAATCCAGGAGGTAGAGAGAACTCCCCTAAAAAATCAATAAAAATAGGTCCACACTCCATCATCTAATAGTAAAACTTGCAAGTCTTAGTGACAAAGAAAATCCTGAAAGAAGCTCAGGACAAGAAGTCTGTAATATATTATAGTAGGAATATTTGACGAGCAGACTTATCCACAGAGACCTGGCAGTCCAGAAAGAACTGGCAAGATATATTCAGAGCACTAAATGAGAAAAATATGCAGCCAAGAATACTATATCCAGCTAGGCTATCATTGAAAATAGAAGGAGAGATAAAAAGCTTCCAAGACAAACAAAAATTTAAAAAATTTGCAAACACCAAACCAGCCCTTCAGGAAATATTGAAAGAGGTCCTCTAAGCAAAGAGAGAGCCTAAAAGTAGTAGACCAGAAAGGAACAGAGAGAATATAGAGTAGCATTCAACTTACAGGCAATACAATGGTACTAAATTCATATCTTTCAGTAGTTACCCTGAATGCAAATGAGCTAAATGCCCCAATCAAGAGACACAGGGTATCAGCATGGATAGAAAAACAAGACCCATTGATATGCTGTCTACAAGAAACTCGTTTTAAACCCAAAGACACCTCCAGATTTAAAGTGAGGAGCTGGAAAACAATTTACCATGCTAATGGACATCAAAAGAAAGCTGGGGTGGCAATCCTTACATCAGATAAATTAGATTTTAAGCCAAAGACTATAATGATAGATGATGAGAGAGATGAGGAAGGACACTATATAATACTTAAAGGGTCTGTCCAACAAGAAGATCTAACAATTTTTAATATCTATGCCCCTAACATGGGAGCAGCCAAGTATATAAACCACTTAATAACAAAATCAAAGAAACACATCAACAATAATACAATAATAGTAGGATCTTTAACAGCCCCACTCACCGAAATGGACAGATGATCCAGGCAAAAGATCAATAAGGAAATAAATGATACACTGGACCAGATGGACATCACAAACATATTCAGAACATTCCATCCCAAAGCAACAGAATACACATTCTTCTCTAGTGAACATGGAACATTCTCCAGAATAGATCACATCCTGGGTCACAAATCAGGTCTCAACTGATACCAAAAGACTGGGATCATTCCCTGCATATTTTCAGACCAAAATGTTCTGAAGCTAGAACTCAATCAGAAGAGGAAAGCTGGAAAAAACTCAAATACACAGAGACTAAAGAGCATCCTACTAAAGAATGAATGGGTCAACCAGGAAATTAAATTTTAAAAATTAAAAAATTTAAAAAAATAAAATTCATGGAAACAAATGAAAATGAAAACACAACTGTTCAAAATCTTCAGGACACAGAAAATGCAGTCCTGAGAGAAAGGCAATACAAGACGTTCTCAATAAACAAGAAAGGTCTCAAGTACACAACCTAACCCTATACCTAAAGATGCTAGAGAAAGAACAGCAAAGAAAGCCTAAACCCAGGAGGGGAAGAGAAATAATAAAGTTCAGAGCAGAAATCGATGAAATAGAAACCGAAAGAACAGTAGAACCAATCAATGAAACTAGGCGTTCATTCTTTGAAAGAATTAATAAGATTGATAAACCCCTGGCCAGACTTATCAAAAAGAGAAAGGACCCAAATAAATAAAATCATGAATGACAGAGGAGAGATCACAACCAACACCAAAGAAATAACAAAAAAATGTAAGAATATATTATGAGAAACTATACGCCAGCAAATTTGACATTCTGGAAGAAATGGATGCATTCCTAGAGAAATATAAACTACCACAACAGAACCAGGAAGAAAGAGAAAGCCTGAACAGACCCATAACCAGCAAGGACATTGAAACAGTCATCAAAAATCTCCCAACAAACAAGAGCCCAGGGCCAGACGGCTTCCCAGGGGAATTCTACCAAACATTAAAAGAAGAATTAATCCCTATTCTCTTGAAACTGTTCCAAAAAATAGAAATGGACAGGAAATCTTCCAACTCATTTTATAAGGCCAGAATTACCTTGATCTCCAAACCAGACAAAGACCCCACCAAAAAGGAGAATTACATACAAATACCCTTGATGAACACAGATACGAAAATTCTCACCAAAATACCAGCCAATATGATCCAACAGTACATTAAAAGGATTAATCACTGCGACCAAGTGGGATTTATTCCTGGGCTGCAATGTTGGTTCACCACCTGCTAATCAATCAGTTTGATTCAATACATTAATAGAAGAAAGAACAAGAACCATACAATACTCTCAATAGATGCCAAAAAAGCATTTGGCAAAGTACAGCATCCTTTTTTGATCAAAACTCTTCAAAATGTAGGGATAGAGGGCATATAGCTCAATATCATCAAAGCCATCTATGAAAAACCCACAGCCAATTTCATTCTCAATGGGGGAAACTGAGAGCTTTTCACCTAAGGTCAAGAACACGACAGGGATATCCACTATCACCACTGCTATTCAACATAGTACTAGAAGTCCTAGCCTTGGCAATCAGACAATAAAAAGAAATAAAATGCATCCGAATCAGCAAAGAAGAAGGCAAACTCTCACTCTTTGCAGAGGATATGATACTTTATGTGGAAAGCCCAAAAGACTCCACTCCAAATGTACTAGAACTCATACAGGAATTCAATAATGGGTCAGGATATAAAATCAATGCACAGAAATCAGTTGCATTTCTATACACCAACAGCAAGACAGAAGAAAGAGAAATTAAAGAGTCGATCCCATTTACAATTGCCCCCAAAACCATAAGACACCTAGGAATAAACTTAACCAAAGAGGCAAAGAATGTGTACTCAGAAAACTATAAAGTACTCATGAAAGAAATGGAGGAAGACACAAAGAAATGGAAAAACATTTCATGTTCATGGATTGGAAGAACAAATATTGTGAAAATGTCTATGCTACCTAAAGCAATCTACACATTTAATGCAATCCCTATCAAGATACCATCAGTGTTTTCATAGAAATGGAAAAAATAATCCTAAAATTATATGGAACCAGAAAAGACTCCAAATAGCCAAAGGAATGTTGAAGAAGAAAACCAAAGTTGGTGACATCACAATTCCAGACTTCAAGCCCTATTACAAAGCTGTCATCATCAAGACAGTATGGTACTGGCACAAAAACAGACACATCGATCAGTGGAACAGAATAGAGAGCCCAGAAATGGACCCTCAACTGTATGGTCAACTAATCTTTGACAAAGCAGGAAAGAATCTCCAATGGAAAAAAGACAGTCTCTTCAACAAATGGTGTTGGGAAAACTGGACAGCCACATGCAGAAGAATGAAACTGGATCATTTCCTTACACCACACACAAAAATAGACCCAAAATTGATGAATGACCTGAGGCTCTACTCCATGCAATCCCAAAATGATCTTGCTTTCAACAGCAGATGGAGATATCTATATAGATATTCAAGTCAATTTTTTTCCAATTTTTTCTTCAGAATGCATAATGGATTTATGTGTACATAAATAGTTGTCCTGTGAAAGGTTAACCTTATGTTTTAACAACTAAAATATTCCATTGTGCTGAACAAATTGTTTTTGTTTTGTTTTGTTTTGTTTTCTGCAATTGGCTACTATAATGTTTTTCAGAGTTTTTTTTTTTTTTTTTAAACACTATCATGTCCAAATCCTCCTTGTGTCTTGGCTTTTCTAGTTGGCCCATGTTTTTACCTTTGATCCTAAGAGTCTTCCTCTTCTCTCTCTAGAATTTAGAGATGTCTGCTTTATCCTTAAAATCCAATTTAATTAAATTCAAAACTCCTGTATTGAGTTAGGAACTGTGTTCAGCTCTGAGGCCAAGTAGGATAACAGTCCCCTATGAGTTTCCCTTGGAAGTGGACAAAAGAATATGAAAGGAGGCAAGGAAACAAATAATTAGGATAAGTTAGAGATGTAGCAGTTAGAAAAATATTTGCTTTGTGTGACTAAAGGATGACAGTGCTACTGCTCTACATAAGCAAGGTTTCATGTTTATGTGCTACCAATAACCATCTGATTGTCTTATATAAAGCCATAACTATAAATCTATATAATATCCCCAAACTTAATTTCATTATGAGTTAAATTGTTTCCTTATTTTCTCCAAGTATTACAGCTTGAAATATATCATTTGATTGCTTAACTGATTCCTAAGAGTACAACATACTTTAATAAATGGCTCAAGAACTACTTTTATGGTCCTTTTTTGAAGCAAGACTATGAAATCACCTCTCTTCAGTGACTGAAAGTTCTGAGAAAGCATTGCAGATGAATTAGAAACCCCATACATGTATCATAGTTTCCATATATGTATCATAGTTTCCTAAGAGAGATCACACTGAAAATGGGGATCAGCTGGTACATTTAATTTTGGAAAACCTCAGATAATATTGATATTGACAAAAGTTGGAGATACCTGTGTGTGTGTGTGTGTGTGTGTGCATGTGTGTGTGTATTTATATATATGGAAAACATGAGAGTGAGAGTCTTAAATTATTATTCCTTATGTGGTTTATTGTGGTGGCTGTTGTTCGGTCTTCACAGTATCTTATTTTCAAAATACCATTCTGGTTCTTATTTTCTTAGCTATTAAAATATTATTTTGAGGTATATGTGGCTTTAGGATGATTGACTCACTGAACTAGCTATATGGTCTTGGATATACTGTTTAATTTCCCTGGTAATACTGAAACATGTTGTCCTGTTCCTGATCATGGGCAAGGTGATCTATATTTCAGCCTTAATTATGTTATCAGCCATAGCTTTTGGTTTCAATTTTGTTTTTAAAATTTAATTTATGAGGTTGAAAAAATTTACTAGTATTCTTAATTTGCTGAGCAATTTTATCATGAATGTATGTTGCATTTTCTCAAGTGTGTTATCCACATCTTTTGCAGTTAGCGTGTAATATTTCTCCTTTAATTTTAATGGAATAGATTAAATATGAAGAAGGATTTTTTTATGTTGACAACTTTAACTGACTTTAGGATTATTTTGTTCAACTAGCTTCTTTAAGATTTTTTGTTAAGTCGTCTCATTACCCAATATGGGGTTTGAACTCACATCAAGTCACAGGCTCTACCCACTGAACCAGCTTGGCATCCCTCCACTAATGTGGAAGTTTATATCCTAGATTGGACCCTTTTTCCTTTTTCTTTATTGCATATAATGCTATAAATCTAAGCACTGATTAGCTTATGAGACAACTTTTAGTAAGTTGTGTTTTCCTCAATTATTTTTGAGGACTTTTTATTTTCAGACCCATGATCCATTAGAAATTGTATAATCTTCAAGCATGTGGAGATTTTCTAGATTTATACTACTTAGTGACTTAGATACTACCGTAGTACAGAACAAATTCTGTACAAATTCCCTTCTAACAAAATGTGACCTGATTTGTGGCTCAGCATCTGGCTTTTATCTGAGTATTTCCAGTATGTTTGAGGTAAATGTGTATTTTACCAATATTCACTGTGATGTTATATAATATCAATTAAGTAAAAAATGGTACAGCTCTTCCAATCTGCTATATATTTACTGATTTCCTTTACCTAATTAAAGACTGGAGGAAGGATATTAATGAGGCCAACTACTAATTTATGAAGAGGTTTTTTAGTTTTGTTTTTTTGAGATTGTTGTATTTACCATATATTTATTCTTCCAGGCATTGCTATCTATTCAGAATTAGTTTTCTATATGGCATCTTTTCTCTTCAGTCTAAAGAAATTCTTTTAACAGACTTTATTTAGCAGGTCTGCTGGAGATAAATTCTTGCACATTTTGTCTGAAATGTATGTACTCATTGATCTTTATCTACTATTTACAGTTCTCTTGAAAGCCCCCCAAAATAAATCTTAATGCCTAATATGATTTTTTTTATTGTAGCATTTCCATTTAGTGCTTTTGAAAACTTCCGTCTCTTTATTGAAAAGCATTATTTATACTCTCAGATTGCTTACTTCTCTAAATTATTTAACATGTTAATCATAATTACCTTAATCCATTTCTGATAATTCCAACATTCTGGAATTCCAACATCTGAACATTTCTGGGACTGATAGCATTATTATGACAGTAATATGTTTTCATATTTCTTAATATTTCATTAAATGTGAGGGACTTTGTATTAAAAAAATTGATAAAAATTGTTTCCCATAAAAATGAGACTGTTTCATCTGCCAAGTTACTCATCGGGGATTGAAGGATAGAGTGCCTGATGCATTGTGTAAGGTTCAGCCACCTGTTAACTTTCTCCTGTTCTGACTCTACCAGGCCCCTTGCTTTCCCTTGACAACAAGTGACCCTTACTTTTCCTGCCTCAACTCCAGGACAGTCATTTTCCATGTTTAAATTTCAGCTCTTTTCCTCTTAACAGCATTTAGGGAGGTTTCTCCCTCCTCTCACTTCTCTGTTAAAGGTTAAATCCACCATGGATCTCATCTAGCAGGGGAGTTGTTGCTTTTCTGTATTCACAGGGTTCATATTCCCATGTCTATTTTTTTTTTTTAAGATTTTATTTATTTGACAGATAGAGATCACAAGTAGGCAGAGAGGCAGGCAGAGAGAGAGGGGGAAGCGATGCGGGGCTGGATCCCAGGACCTTGGGATCATGACCTGAGCTGAAGGCAGAGGCTTTAACCCACTGAGCCACCCAGGTGCCCCCCCCATGTCTATTTTCTAATGATATAAAATAACTATGATTTTGAGGATTATTTGTCTTGAAATAATTACTGGGTCTCAAGTGACATTCTTTAGTGATTCTTTACTAGCCTGGTGCTATTTTAAAATGGCACGTAGAGATCTGGTCTTAAATTAGTTGTGCTTGAAACTACTGTGAAAATCAGTATATCAGTACTTGTGCTAAAATACCCAGTGTGGGTATTTTAGTCACCCCTAACTATGTCCTCAAAATTATAGTTTCCTTGAGCAAACTGTTCGGAATGGAAGAAGAAAAAGGAAAATGTCATGTAACATGTATACTGAGAAATACAGGTTTATGTTTTCTAAGGAATCAGGCAGTAAGTCTTCCTAACTGAGTCTAATAGACACTGAAAAAAATACAGAGTTGATAAGTTTGGGGCCACTCCATATAAACATTCATTCCTCCTATTAGAGTAAAAATGAGAATGAGTCATCTTATAGGAGGTCATTGAGTGGGCAATTCTTTTATCTTGCCAAATACGTATTAATCAAATTATTCTGAGTGTATACTATGCAAATCAAAAAAGGGACAATCATCAAAAAACAACAACAAGCATATAAAGGACATCATGGTGTATCTGCTTGACCAGTAAAAACACCTGTCAATCTGAAAAAAGGGAGCCAGGCCATACTTCAGAAAAGAGAGTTGATTAATAATCAGAAGACCACTTATTTTGGTGAAGTCCCATTGTTTTATTTTTACTCTTCTTTCCCTTGCCTCAGGAGACAAATCTAGAAAGAAGTTGCTATAGCCAATGTCAGAGTTTACTTCCTGAGTACTCCTATAGTACTTCCATAGTTCTCCTATGTTTTGTATCTCCCATTTATGTTTTCAACCCATTTTGAATTTATTTTTATGTATGTTATAAGAAAATGGCCCACTTTCATTCCTTTGCATGTCATTATCAAGTACATTGTTAAAATATAAGCTTCTGCACAGTGAAGGAAACAACAAACTAAAAGCAAATTACAGAATAGGATAAGATATTTGCAAGTGACATATTTGATGAAGGGTTAGTAACCAAAATATATAAAGAACTTAAACTCAAAACCCCCAAATGAATAATTTAATTAAAAAATGAGCAGGAGACATGAACAGCTCTTTTTCCAAAGAAGACGTACAAATGGCCAACAGGCACATGAAAAGATACTCAACATCACTGGTGATTAAGTATATATAAAACTATGATCAGTTATCAACTCAAAACTGTCAGAATGACCAACATCAAGAACAGATGAAGTAACAGGTGTTGGCAAGTATATGGAGAAAGGGAAACCCTCTTGCATTGTTGGTGGGAGTGTAAAATGGTGGGGCAACTCTGGAAAACAGTATGGAGTTTGGTCAAAAAGTTAAAAATAGAACTATCGTACAATTCAGCAATTTTACTACTAAGTATTTACCCAAAGAATCCAAAAATAGCAATGCAAAGGGATACGTGGAGCATTATCTCCAAAAGCCAAATCACAGAAACAGTCCAATTGTCTGTCCATTGATGAATGGATGAAGGAGTGGTGTGTGTGTGTAATTTCATTATTTTTATGGCTGAGTAATATACAGTGGAATATTCCACTGTATATTACTCAGCCATAAAAAATGCAGTCTTCCCCTTCACAGTGATGTGGATGGAACTAAAATACGTAATGCTAAATAAAATAAGACAGTCAGAATAAGACAAAAACCATGTGATTTCAGTCATGTGTAGAATTTAAAAATCAAGTGAGCAAAAGGAAAGGAGACAGAGAAAGACCAAGAGAGAGACTCTTAACTATAGAGAAAAATGGATGGTTGCAAGTGGGGATGGGTGAAATAGGTGATGAGGATTAAGGAGGGAACTTGTCATGATGAGCACAGAGTATCTTACAGAAGTGTTGAATCACTATATTTTACACCTGCAACTAATATTACACTGTATGTTAAATAGCTGGAATTTAAATAAAAACTTAAATTCATTTTTAAGTTACCCTTTTAAGTTCATAGTAGAACACAAATTCATGAAATTCAAACAAAAATTCATAAGGTAAGAACAGAGATGAGAGGAAAAGAATGTAAGATAAAAAGTGAGTGAATAAAGCAAAATTTATTTAGCAATAAAATAATGTATTAACATAGTTATTGTAAATGAGGAAATGAGCTTTAAAAAATAAAGACAGTAACCATTGAAAATAGTGAGGAATAAATACATGGTTGTCAAGGTGGTAATATTTCCAGAATGAGAGGTTTTTGAGGATAAATAATAGAACAATTGGAACAGGCAAATGTAAACAGTGATTTTGAGATGAATGTAAGGATTTAAAACAGTTTTTGATTTTTTTGTAATTACAGTCTTACTGTATTTGAGAACATTTTTAACAACCACAGAAAGAATAAAGTAAGAATTATTCTTATCATGCAGAAATAATCATGGTTTTCAAGTACAAGATTCTACAAAATTGTCACCATATCAAATTTATATTTTCAAATGGAAATTACTCTAATTTTATAATCAACATAGTAAACACTGAATTGACATAGTAAACACTATGTTCAGTGTTAACTGAATCAACATAGTAAACACTATTGTGTTCACTATTCAGAACCTAAAACAATAGCTTCGATATAGTACTTGTTACTAAGCATTTATAAATGAAGTTTTTGTTTAAAAGACTTTTATTTATAAAAGAAAAAAGGAAAACACACTGTAATCACACTGCAGCTATACTCAGTGTTAATTTTTGATCTATATCTTCCCAGACTATTGTTTATCATAAATGTGTATGTATATTTAGAATGGCACTATACGTACACTAAAATGCATATTGAATATGATTTGAATATATTCCTCAATCCTTCGTAGCACAATATTTCAGAGATTCTCAAAGCCCAATTGCCAGATTGAAAGAGGGGATGTTTAGCATCAAACTGTGGTGGAGTTCAAATATTTGAGGAGCTAAACAAGAACCAGTGAATGGCTTACCCATCATCCTCTGATCTTGCGCATGCTTGAAGATGAAATCTGTTGTTTCACTAATATAAAATCTTTATCCCCCTAGGGGAAAACGTGAATATGAGTGTCCTCCAGCAACTCTGAGTTACATATAAAAATGTTTGTTTTCTTTCTTTTATTTGCTTTCTTTCAAAGTTTATTTCTTTGAAAAATGGTTTGCTTTCTATTTAGCCCATGTGGTGTCATAAGAAAATTCACTTTTGGGGTGCCTGGGTGGCTCAGTGGGTTAAGCTTCTGCCTTCGGCTCAGGTCATGATCTCAGGGTCCTGAGATCAAGGCCTGAATTGGGCTCTCTGCTCAGTGGGAAGTTGTCTTCCCCCTCTCTCTCTGTCTGCCTCTCTGCTTACTTGTGATCTCTCTCTCTGTCAAATAAATAACAAAAAATCTTAAAAAAGAAAAAAAAACTCACTTTTTTAGATAACAATATTTACCTTGCCTATTTTAGAAAAGTGTAGAAGAATATGGTAAAATGCTATATTTGAAAATACATTAGAATGTAATTCATTGTAGAATAATGATTATCAGTTACAAGAAAGAATCCTTCTAACATTCTCCGTAAAATATGGCATACACAGCTTCATCGGACACAGACCTGTTTTACTGCTCTCCTAGTGAAATCTGTGTAGCATTCATAAAATGTTATAATAAATATTTTTTATGCTAAAAAATAATTCTTAAGCTCACAATCCATATAATATGTAAAACATCTGATGATAATATAGTGCCTGATTTAATCTAATTTGAATCATAGCCTTATGATCCAATACAGTGTGCATTTCTGGCAGGTGCTCTACAAATGGCAGTGCAATCTGAGGCCAGTAGATATATTAGATCCTTGATTTACTAATGTACATTTTATAGTTAGAGGATTCATATCTCAACTCTGCTTAAATAAAAATAGCCATACTGGTAGTAGTAAGAAATGTTTCTTATTTAAGTGTAAATCAAAGTAGGAGGTAAAATGAAGTGGTAATCATTTCACCTCTTTTTTCAGCACATTGTCTTTCAAGACAATGGAAAAATGAATTGCAGGAAGTACTGGAATGGTTTTATATGTAATTTATCTCAATGCAGATTTAATGCTAGGTGGCTGAACTGATAGATGCATGCAATAGAATACAGTCAACACCAACATGTATGTTTCTTTGTGCATCTTGACAGAGAGTGAATGAAAAGATCGAATTGGGAAAGTATCAAGTTCCATTAATAAAGATTTTGAACAGGGGCACCTGGGTGGCTCAGTGGGTTAAGCCTCTGCCTTCGGCTCAGGTCATGATCTCAGGGTCCTGGGATCGAGCCCCGCATCGGGCTCTCTGCTCAGCGGTGAGCCTGCTTCTCCCTCTCTCTGCCTGCCTCTCTGCCTACTTGTGATCTCTCTCTCTCTCTGTCAAATAAATAAATAAAATCTTAAAAAAAAATAAATAAAGATTTTGAACATACACAGAGCAATAGATATTTTAATGAGAAAACATGGAGGGGCACCTGGGTGGCTCAGTGGTTTAAGCCTCTGCCTTCAGCTCAGGTCATGGTCTCAAGGTCCTGGGATTGAGCCCCGCATCGGGCTCTCCGCTCAGCGGGGAGCCTGCTTCCCCCTCTCTCTCTGCCTGCCTCTCTGCCTACTGTGACCTACCTCTCTCTCTCTCTCTCTCTCTCTCTGTCAAATAAATTAATAATTTAAAAAAAAAAAGAAAAAACATGGAAAAGTATAAACCACTTGAATAAGAATTATAAACACCAATTTCAATATTGTTTATAGTTGAATTTAGAAAGAAGTATTTAACCTGTATCTATGAAACATAAACATGTAAGATAAGTCTCCTAGGGTGCTCATGGAGAAAGAAGTAATGTACTGGTATTTAAAATTTAAACCTAGTTCAATTGTAGGTAGTAACTTAAAACTTTTCTCTGTCAACAAAGAATGATTTGGGCTATTTTCTGAGTATTTGCACCATCTAAAATTTTCTTAAAAAAAAAAAAGTTTAACAGGGCACATAGTATTTTATCTAAATTAATGAAATTATGTGGTACCAGAGAAGTGACTTTCATCTGTTTTTTTTTATAAAGTATTACTCAGAGCAATTCTATTAAATATTTTCTACCCATTTTTGTAGCATTATATTTTTGCTAGAAATATTTCTAGAAACATACACTTTAGTCTATTAGGCCCAATGATAGCGACACTTAAAAAAATTACAATTGTTGGGGTGCCTGGGTGGCTCAATGGGTTAGGTCATGATCCCAGGGTCCTGGGATCGAGCCCCGCATTGGGCTCTCTGCTCAGCAGGGAGCCTGCTTCCTCCTCTCTCTCTGCCTGCCTCTCTGCCTACTTGTGATCTGTCAAATAAATAAAATCTTTAAAAAATGCTTAAAAATATTTTAAAAAATTACAATTGTTAGGTTTATTTGAAATTATTATCAAAATAATAAAAGTGTTTAGACTTTTACTTTTTTTTTAATTTTTTTTGTTTATCTGACAGAGAGAGGGAGATCACAAGTAGGCAGAGAGGCAGGCAGCGAAAGAAGGGGAAGCAGGCTCCCTGCTGAGCAGAGAGCCCAACATGGGACTCGATCCCAGGACCCTGAGATCATGACCTGAGCCGAAGGCAGAGGCTTAACCCACTGAGCCACTCAGGCGCCCCTAGACTTTTACTTTTAAACACAAATCTTGTTGAACTCAAGATCAGTCAATTAAGCGATTGACTTCCACTCTGTTCATGATCTCCAGGTCCTGGGATCCAGCTCCTTGCTCAATGAGGAGTCTGTTTCTCCTCCTCCCTCTCCCTCTGTGCGCTTGCTTGCTTGCTCTCTCTCAAATACATAAATAAATCTTTAAAAAAAACCAACCAAACAAAAAAACCAAGCCAATACCTTCTGTGAGGTGGTCTCATGATCCCTAAAAATGCAAGGACATAAATCTCAGGTTAGGAAAACCTAAAAGCTAGTTCTTACATTTTTAGTGCTGTTACATCATGTGTGTGTGATGCAAATTAAAGTCATACAAAAATACCTGCTGTATGTAAATACATACATACATAATACATAATATGTATGTACACATACATAAATGTATGTATGTAAAATTATATGTACATAATAGGCATGATACCTAAATATCATGGTTAACTCTACTGAGAGATAAAAAATGAGAACGTCTCCTATATATAAAATACTTATTGATCAACAGGCCACAGATTTGAAATTTCAACAGTAAAATATTTTTCATTTGTGTTAAAGGGCATTTTCCAAAACTTTCACCAAAACCAATTTACTGTTACCCAGTCTCCCCCAACATAGTAATATATTAATAACTAATGAAAATTACCATGTATTAATTTATTTTAATCTAGTTTTATTTAGCAAGTGCTTGATGGGTGAATGGTATACTGTGTAAGACACAGTGTCTGATAAATGTGCCAAGGTCATAGTCAGAGAACAAATGCTGTACTGATAACAAAAAAAGGATTGCAAAGAAGCGTCTGTCAGGAGCTGAGATTTATACCCAAGCTTTGTTTTGAGAAACAGGATGAACACACTAGGGTATACTTTCTGTCCATACAACATACACATGTGCATGCACATGTTCACACATGTGCTTATGTGTGTGTACACCTACTTTTGATATTTCTTAAAATCATCTAAAATTCTATATACATAAGCCAGTTAAATTCAGCAGGGGATAAACTTTTGTATATGTTTATCAATATATACATCTAGCCTATTAACATCTGAACTCTAATAATTATACGGCCACTAAATGTTATCATACTAACTAAAACCACTTTTTTTCAAAGATTTTATTTATTTATTTGACAGACAGAGATCACAAATAGGCAGAGAGGTGGGCAGAGAGGGAGGAAGGGAAGCAGACTCCCTGCGAAGCAAAGAGCCGATGTGGGGCTCTATCCCAGGACCCTGAGATCATGACCTGAGCCATAGGCAGAGGCTTTCACCCACTGAGCCACCCAGGCACCCCATAAATAAAACCACTTTCTGATGAAGGCATAATATTCCATTGTATATATGGACCACATCTTCTTTATCCATTCATCTGTTGAAGGGCATCTTGGCTCTATCTACAGTTTGGTGATTGTGGTTATTGTTGCTATGAACATGGGGTACATATGGCCCTTCTTTTCACTACATCTGTATCTTTGAGGTAAATACCCAGTAGTGCAATTGCAGGGCCATAGGGTAGCTCTATTTTTTAATTTCTTAAGGAATTTCCATACTGTTTTCCAAAGCGGCTGCACCAACTTGCATTCCCACCAACAGTGTAAGAGGGTTTCTCTTTCTCCACATCTTCTCCAACACTTGCTGTTTCCTATCTTGTTAATCTTTGCCATTCTAACTGGTGTAAGGTGATATCTTAATGTGGTTTTGATTTGAATCTCCCTGATGGCTAATGATGATAAACATTTTTTCATGTGTCTGTTAGCGGTTTGTATGTCTTTTGGAGAAGTGTCTGTTCATGTCTTCTGCCCATTTTCTGACATGATTATCTGTTTTTTGAGTGTTGAGTTTGAGTTCTTTATAGATCTTGGATATCAGCCCTTTGTCTCTAGTGTCATTTGTGAATATTTTCTCCCATTCCGTGGGTTGCCTCTTTGTTTTGTTGACTATTTCCTTTGCTGTGCAGAAGCTTTTGATCTTGATGAAGTCCCAAAAGTTCATTTTTGCTTTGTTTCCTTTGCCTTTGGAGACCTGTCTTGAAAGAAGTTGCTGTGGCTGATGTCAAAGAGGTTACTGCTTATGTTCTCCTCTAAGATTTTGATAGATTCCTGCCTCACATTGAGGTCTTTTATCCATTTCGAGTTTATCTTCATGTATGGTGTAAGAGAACAGTCAAGTTTCCTTCTTCTATTTGTAGCTGTCCAATTTAAAGGAAAAAATTCTTACTCTTAGGTAAAATAAGATAAACCACAGGCCACCATGTTTGGAACTTATGTTCCCTGTGTGTGTTTCCTTTTTTTTTTTTTAAGATTTTTTAATTAATTTATTTGAGAGAGAGCATGAGAGGGGAGAAGGTCAGAGGGAGAAGCAGACTCCTCATGGAGCCAGGAGCCCAATGCAGGACTCAACCCTGGGTCTCCAGGATCATGACCTGAGCAGAAGGCATTTGCTTAACCAACGGAGCCACCCAGGTGCCCTGTATGTGTTTCAGTAGTAATCAGAGTTCTGATCTTCAGAGGAAACTTAGGTGAGATAACCTTAAAGTCCTCAAATCCTAATTACTGAATATAATTAAAATGTTAGCTTTGGTGTTGGTAATTTTTCAGTGGCTACCATGACCAACTAATCAACTATTTTTGATGAACTAATCTGCTTCTTTTTTTTTTTTTAACCAGCATTCTTGAAAGACTGAGGCCACAGGTGGATAATTTTTCTCTCTCCTACCCACTGGGGGGGATAGCAAATTACCTCATGTACATACCCTGGTCTTTGATCTCAGAACACTAGGACTAAATTTAGAAAAATAATTATAGTCTAGATAAAGCTGAGATTCTTCTTCCTAAGAGCAAAGGAATAATATAGCAAATTAATTTTAATACATTATTTCTAAAGCCTACATGGCCAGAGGTATGACATAATAAATCTGTGTTTAAATTTTAAGTTAGTCTTTAAATGTCTTTTTTAACAGAGTTAAAACATGACACAGACACAAAAAAAGTCTCCATTTTTTAATATCAGAGGAAACTATTTGTATGTGTGTATACAGACTTCACACCCATATCTGGGCTAAAGAAAATGTTGAATAATGATCTATTAAAATAAAAGAGAAAAAATATTTGAAACTTTAGAAAAAAATTCACCCCTATATAAACTTCCCTTTTCTAAACTATGTATTTTAAGTATGTTAAACTCAATCATTATTCATATTACTTTTGCTTTTGGTCTCTAGTGACCGAAGAAGTAAAAACTGTAGGGAAAAAAAAAAATTAAGAGAAAAAGTCAAGACTTTAGGAGAATAAAAATAGAGTAATTCATATTTTTCTTCCAGAAAGGCTTACTTGTGTTCTTTCTCTAAGCACACCATTTGTTGAAGGCCCAACTGCATAATTTGCAGGACCAATAGGAAATGAAAATATAGGGCCTTGGTTAAATGACTAACATGTACAAGACAACCATAGCAAAGCATGAAACCAAGTGTGAGGTTCTCCTTAGCTTGGGGCTCTGTGTGACTACCTAAGTTACACACCCATGAAACCTACTACTTAGGTATATTCCATGTAATTGCTTCTGATAGTAAGATGGCTTGTCAACTCTTTGCCTTCTTCCATTTTAAGACCACACTAGCCCTTATTAGAAAGTAGATGAATATTAATTAAAAACATTAACCATCTTCATAATTTTTGATGTGAAAGAAGAATAATGTTATAATACATTTGGTGAGTTTATTGGTTGACAGATATATTCAGGAAAATTATCCTTGGTTAATTAATTATAATACTGGCTGAAGTAAAGCCATTGATGAACTTCCTAGTTGAATTGATATCAGTTGCTCTGTAATTGATTTATTTAGATAAAATCATTTAACCCTTGTCTATTACACTTAAGACAGTATTTTATCTAATACCACTGCAATGTGGACTAAGTTTTGTTAAGTACCCACTGACAAATTGAGGCCAATTAAATGTAATAAAGAAATGAACACTATAATGTTTATATGAAAACTGTTAAATTTGATTACAGGCAGAACATATGAGTAAATTGAGAATGAGTAAAGGTCACTACCAAAAATTATGTTAGATTTATTTTTAAATTAACATAGGAAAACTATCACTTTATGGCTCATAAAAATAAATTTCACCTATATTTGACATATATCTATAATAAGTTATTAATTTCATAATTAAAATTTTAAAAACATACATGTATACAGTACATTGATTTGTTTTTTCATAGTTAATATACAACAATGGGTATATGCATGGCACAAAAAAAGTGAGGGATCATAATTGAAAGCTGGAGTCCTAGCCCAATCTAGTATCACTTCTCACAAATCTGACTGTTACCTCCATGTCACTGAATAACATGGTCTGTGTTATTTATCTTTAGATATCATCTCATAACTTACTGCTAACTTATGGCTAAGAGAGCAGATCAAATTTACCATCCTGTCACTACTCATATCATTTTAAATTTTTTACTTCTGGGATATTTCAAAGATACATTGTAACTTCTATTTTTTTTTTGTCCTAACTGGTTTACATTCCGCCTCTTGATTTGCCTCTCAGATGAAAAAAATCCCTTCATCTACCTTCTTTCTCCTTCCCATTAATCATTTTCTGGCAGTATAATCTTTGCTTTCATGTTGTCTAGGTTGATTAAAATTTACACTGCTGAATATTGAAGTTTCAGCCAAGATGAAAAACAATAAATGTTAAAATTCTATGACTTGGAACCATGCTACTTATATAGGCAGTAGTATACCGATGCCAAACTTATTTCTCTGTGGGTCAGTGTCCTAGCTCTGAGCCGCTCAAGAATGGAACTCACATCTTGTTGAAATGGATTCTGTTTTCTTACTCATCATCAAGGTTTCAAAAGTGTGATTTGTTACACCTATTTTATATTTGAATCCGGTTTGTCTAGTTTATCTTTTTCCAGAATTTCTATTTCACCTTTATGCTGTCCTTATTGACTGAAGTAATGTGAGCTTTCTTTAGCGTGGACTATTTGTTCCATACATATTTTTTGGTATCCAATCCGTTCTTTTTCTTCAAGACTATTTTTCCTTTAGATGGCACTCAACTTATGTTCTTATTTTAATATTGTATTTCAAGGTCTCCTTAGTGCACATACCAAGTCACCATTTCTGTTTTGCTGGAACTCTAGGTGAACTTCACTATTGTGGGTATAGCCTTCCTTCATTTTACTTTTCACTTGTATTTCTCCTATTAATATGTTCAGACAACTTCCTTAAAAAGAAATGAAGATAGGGAAAGAGGCAGGCAGGCAGGAAGATACACAAGTGTGAAAGACACAGGAGGAGAGAAAACATAGGAGGTAACATTTCTGTCTGGTGGTCTTGTAGACAGAGAATTTGAGGTTCCAAATTGTATTTTACAATCAAAATGTTAAAGATACACCACAATTTTATTTGTAGATTCAACTCTGATGAAAATCTGATGCAGTTCTCCTATATTTTCTCTCTAGAAACTTAATGCTCTGGATTTCAAAGTTACTTATCAAGGGGAAGATTTATTTAGTTATATTTTCCACCTATTCTCAAGAGCACTGAGCAGTCACTTTTATTGTGAAATCTGTGGGGTTTTTTTCCCCCTCAGCTTTTATAAATGACTTCTTTCCCTGCTGTAAGTATTTCTCCTTCTCCATTTTTTTCCCCTCTTTTCTGCAGATCAAATTCATGCCATTCATATATGAACGCTATTGGAAGGCTGCATTAGGCTGCTTTTCTCTCAAAATTAATCTCTCTTAGTCTTTTTTTAACTTTGAATAAAATTTCCTTTTTTTGGCATTCTTTACTGTTTTAAAAGTTTTAATTTATATAACGAGTATACAATTTTATTTTTATTTTTTAAAAGGTTTTATTTACTGATTTGACAGAGAGGGAGATCACAAGTAGGCAGAGAGACAGAGAAAGAGGGGGAAGGAGGCTCCCTGCTGAGCAGAGAGCCCAATGTGGGGCTTGATCCCAGGACCCTGAAATCATGACCCAAACTGAAGGCAGAGGCTTAACCCACTGAGCCACCCAGGTGCCCTGAGTATATAATTTTGAAACTCTCTTCCCCACCCCATCCTACTTTTTTTATAGTTCATTTTGTATAATATTCTGGCATTGTGTAACCAATACATACTTGAGTCATTCTGAAAATATGAATTTGAAATGTTTAAATTTTCTCTTGAAGCCTGCAATTCTAACTGTCTTCATTCCTTTCATGCTATTAGTTCTTTTTGGTGATTCCTTATTCTGCTGCTGATTTGCATCACGCGTGTAGCAATAAGAAGATAATTTAGGGGGCGCCTGGGTGGCTCAGTGGGTTAAAGCCTCTGCCTTCAGCTCAGGTCATGATCTCAGTGTCTCGGGAACAAGTCCCACGTCGGGCTCTCTGCTCAGCAGGGAGCCTACTTCCTCCTATCTCTGCCTGCTTCTCTGCCTACTTGTGATCTCTGTCTGTCAAATAAATAAATAAAATCTTTAAAAAAAAAAAAGAAGATAATTTAGATTCTGGAAGCAGCATCTACCATGGGATCACTCATTCTTTCAGGAATTGTGATAAATTTCTGTTGAGGTGTGTAGTTCTCCACTGACCTGGGTAAAGTCTGTCCTCTGGGTAATCTCTGTCCTCTGTGGAATCTAAAATGGCCAGATACAGGATATGGGACCAAGAGTGTGAGTGGAGGGCTGTCACCTATTCCGCTTGGTCCATATATGGACTTCCTAGAAACCACTCTCAATCCCTGCTCCCCCACCCCCACCCAAGCTTTCTGCCTGTCTTGTTTTTTTCTAGAGCTGGATCCAGGAGCCTTTCTAGATTACCTCCATGGCCACTTCCTCCTCGGCTTCATCAGTAAAGAAGTGTCCACCATCTTTTACTCTCCCATAAATAGATTTAATTATGTTACCCACTGTGCTCCCCATCCCCAGCTCACTCATACACCCTCAGATTTCTTGGCTGTGACAAGTACATTTAATGACCTTCATTTTTAAATGGGTCTAAAGATGGATACGGGTCAATATATGTGCTCAGACCTCTCTTCAACAATTATCTTTGTTCCTATTTTATCCATTCCTCTTTGAAATTTTCATTTTCTAATTTTTGATGAACTTTATTATTTTGAAGCTACTGCCTATTTAGAAAGAGCACCATAATAAGTTTCTCACTTTCTTTTTTTCCTTGTTCATTTTGTTTTTTAAATTCTATCTGTGGGACATCTCGGTGGCTCAGTGAGTTAAGCATTGGCCTTTGGCTCAGCTTGTGTTTCCTAGGTCCTGAGATGGAGTCCTGCATTGGGCTCCTTGCTCAGCAGGAAGCCTGCTTCTCCCTCTGCCTGCTGCCCCTACCCCTGCTTGTGCATGTATATTCTCTCTCTCTCTCTGACAAATAAATAAAATCTTTAAAAAAATAATAAAAACAACAAAGTCTACCCAATGGTAGTTATATGGTATTTATCTTTCTCCAGCTTCTTTCACTTAGCATTATAGTCTCTAGCTCCATGTGCACATGGCAAGATTTCATTCTTTTTATGGTTGAATAATAATCCACTGTGTGTAATACACATACACACACACAAACACACACACGTACATACACATATACACACCTTCTTTATCCATTTATCTATCTATGGACACTGGCTCCTTCCATAACTTGGCTATTGTAAGTAATGCTATAATAAACACAGGAGTGCATGTATCCCTTTGAATTAGTGTTTTTTATTTCGGGGACAAATACCCAATAGTGGGATTACTGGATCATAAGGTAGTTCTGTCTTTAACTTTCTAAGGAAATTTCATACTGTTTTCCACAGTGGCTGCATTTCTACCAACAGTGTACCAAGTGTCCTTTTCCCCTGTATTGTCAGCAACACATGTTGTTCCTTAATTTTTGTTTTCAGTCCTTCTAACAGGGATGAGGTGGCATCTCATTATGGTTTTGATATGCATTTTCCTGGTCATGAGTGAAGTTGAGCATATTTCCATGTATCTGTTGGCCATCTAGATGTCTTCTTTGGGAAAAAATGTTCATATCTTCTGCCAATTTCTTAACCGGATTATTTGGTTTTGGGTGTTGAGTTGTAGAAATTTTCTATAGGCATTGATAAGGTTTAAAAATCCAACTTGAACAGTCTGACAGTCAAAAGTAAGTTACATGTCATAAGGTGAATATTAACTTTTTGAAAAAAAAAATGAAATTTATTCTTAGAACAGTAAATTTCAGGAACATATCTTAAAGTTTTATAACAACCAAAAGTATAACATTTATACATAATAAGCCATGTAATATTTCTTCCTACACATTAAAAAAAAATTCTAAAATTCTTGTTCCTCTAATTTCACACAGTGGTCCTTCTAGAGTAATTACAATCAAGTTGTTTATTTTTTTTGTTTTGTTCTTATAATCATTTAAAAAAACAGTATATACATTTTTTTTTTTTAAAGATTTTATTTGTCAGAGAGAGAGAGAGAGAGAGAGAGAGCGCGAGAGTGAGCACAATCAGATAGAGTGGCAGGCAGAGGCAGAGGGAGAAGCAGGCTCCCTGCTGAGCAAGGAGCCCAATGTGGGACTCGATCCCAGGACGCTGGGATCATGACCTGAGCCGAAGGCAGCGGCTTAACCCACTGAGCCACCCAGGCGTCCCCAGTATATACATTTTAAAAATACATATTTATAGGTGCAATGTTTGGCACAACTGGCTAACCATCTGACTCTCAGTTTTGGCTCAGGTTGTGATCTCAGGGCCATAAGATTGAACTCAGCATTGGGCTCCTTGCTCAGCAAGGAGTTGGCTTCAGATTCTCTGTCCTTCTCCTTTGTCCCACCCCCTTAAACTTCCTCTCCCTCTCACTAAAACAAGTAAATCTTAAAAAAATACATATTTAGGGGCTCCTGGGTGGGTCAGTGGGTTAAAGCCTCTGCCTTCAACTCAGGTATGATCCCAGGGTCCTGGGATCGAGCCCCACATTAGGCTCTCTGCTCAGCTGGGAGCCTGCTTCCTTGCCTCTCTCTCTGCCTGCTTCTCTGCCTACTTGTGACATCAATCTGTCAAATAAATAAAAAAAAACTTTAACAAAAAAACCAAAAACTTATTTATACATGTGTATATATGTTTATGTGTATGTGTGTGTGTGTGTGTGTGTGTGTGTGTGTGTGTATTTATCAATTACTAAATGCAACTGGATTGTGTGGACAAAGACTAAACCATTACCTGCTAATAATGATGTAGTTTTATTTATAGGGGGAAAATCACAATTGACTGATATTAATCCCTCGTAAATTTTTCCGATTTCAGACAGGTGTGAAACACATTTTTCTTCCTCTCTTTTTAAAATTATGTTATGTTATTCACCATAAAATACATCATTAGTTTTTGATACAGTGTTCCAAGATTCATCATTTATGTATAACACCCAGTGCTCCATGCAATATGTGCCCTCCTTAATACCCACCACCAGCCTTCCCCTCCTCCCACCCCCTCCCCTCTAAAACCCTCAGTTTGTTTCTCAGAGTCCACAGTCTCTCATGGTTTGTCTCCCCCTCTGATTTCCCCCAATTCACTTTTCCTTTCTTTCTCCTAATGACCTCCATGTTATTCCTTATGCTTCACAAGTAAGTGAAACCAAATGATAATTGACCTTCTCTGCTTGACTTATTTCATTCAGCATAATCTCCTCCAGTCACTTTTATGTTGATGTAAAAGATGGGTACTCATCCTTTCTGATGACAGAGTCGGTTTTTTTCTTTTTATGCACTATCACCCAGTCAAGGTTGTCTGATCACCAGCTTCAAATTTATACACTCCAAAGCTGGGTGTATTTTTCTATTTAGATAAATTTGAAGACCTGTCATATTGGCCATTTAAGGGTCCAGATTAAAGCCATGCTTTAAGAAGTGGGTTTGGGGATGAGTCAAGATGGCGGAGAAGTAGCAGGCTGAGACTACTTCAGGTAGCAGGAGATCAGCTAGATAGCTTATCTAAATATTGCGAACACCTACAAATCCAACGGGAGATCGAAGAGAAGAAGAACAGCAATTCTAGAAACAGAAAATCAACCACTTTCTGAAAGGTAGGACTGGCGGAGAAGTGAATCCAAAGCGACGGGAAGATAGACCGTGGGAGGAGGGGCTGGCTCCCGGCAAGCGGCGGAGCAATGGAGCACAAAATCAGGACTTTGAAAAGTCTATTCCGTTGAGGGATATCACTCCAGAGGCTTAACCGGGTGAAGCCCACGTGGCCTCAGGTCCTGCAGGGTCACAGAAGGATCGGGGGTGTCTG
>NW_019154093.1:55602820-55701355 GCF_002288905.1 Enhydra lutris kenyoni
CTCTGTTTCCTCTTCTTCTGGAATCCCAATTATTCTAATGTTGTTTCGTCTTATGGTGTCACTTATCTCTTGAATTCTCCCCTCGTGGTCCAGTAGCTGTTTGTCCCTCTTTTGCTCAGCTTCTTTATTCTCTGTCATTTGGTCTTCTATATCGCTAATTCTTTCTTCTGCCTCATTTATCCTAATAGTGAGAGCCTCCATTTTTGATTGCACCTCATTAATAGCTTTTTTGATTTCAACTTGGTTCGATTTTAGTTCTTTTATTTCTCCAGAAAGGGCTTTTATATCTCCTGAGAGGGTTTCTCTAATATTTCCCATGCCTTTTTCGAGCCTGGCTAGAACCTTGAGAATCATCATTCTGAACTGTAGATCCGACATATTGCCAATGTCTGTATTGATTAGGTCCCTAGCCTTCAGTACGGCCTCTTGTTTTGTTTTGTTTGTTTGTTTGTTTTTGTGATGAGTTTTCCGCCTTGTCATTTTGTCCAGATAAGAATATATGGAGGAGCAAATAAAATACTAAAAGTGTGGCAAAGACCCCAGGAAAATTTGCTTTAATGAAATCAGAAGAGACCCCAAATTTTGGGGAGGGGAGAAAGAGGATAAAAAGAAATTCAGGAAAAAAATTTAAAAATGAAAACAAATAAAGAAAAAATGTAAAAAAGAAAAAATATATATATTAGACTGGTGACTAGAACAGGGTCACCCACTTAATTTTGGGAGTATTTTGGTCTCTTAGAAGAAACTACCTCCCAAAATTTAAAGGATGAAAAACATATATAAGGGTAAACATAATGAAGGGATGGAATAGGCCTATAAAGATGAAAAAAAAATTTTTTTTAATTTCTAAAAAAAGAGTTGATAGAGTAAGTTGGTTGGGAGAATAAAGAAAAAGAAAGTGGAGAGAATTTGCTCAGGTTGGAGACTAGAACAAGCCGGGAGCTAGATTTAGGGTATGTTTTGATCTATTATAAGAAGTTTTACCCCAAATTTTTTAGAAGAAAAAGGCTATGTGTATACAAAAAAATAAAATTAGATATAATGAAGGATAAAATATGACTATAATAATGAAGTTTCAAAAAAGATTATTTTTTTTAATGAAAGTTACTGTTAAGATAAACTAGTTAAAAATCATTAAAAGAGGAAAGGGTAAAAGTTAAAAAAAAAGCAGAAAAAAATAAAATTAAAAAAATATTAATTAACTGCAAGACTAAAGAATCATGGGGAGAAAGCCATGAATTCCATGCTTTGCTTTCTCCTCCTCTGGAATTCTGCTGTTCTCCTTGGTAAGTGAACTTGGTCTTGGCTGGATTTCTTGTTGATATTCTGGGGGAGGGTCCTGTTGTAGTGATTCTCAGTGTCTTTGCCAGAGGCAGAATTGCACCACCCTTACCAGGGGCCAGGCTAAGTAATCTGCTCAGGTTCGCTTTCAGGAGCTTTTGTTCCCTGAGCGCTTTCCGTAGAGTTCTGGAGGATGGGAATGAAAATGGCGGCCTCCTAATCTCCGGCCGGGAGGACCCGAGAGTTTGGGGCCCCACTCCTCAGTGCACCCTCACAAAAAAGGGCTCAATCACTCCTGTCTCCCTGGCCTCTGGTCGTGCTCCGAGCTCACCCAGTCTGTGACCGGTTCAAGGTAACCCCAAGTTGAGAGCTCACTCCTCGGCTCTGTCTCTGTAGCCAGCTTCCCTGCTCTAATACCTGCAAACTCTGCGACACTCAGACACCCCCAGTCCTTCTGTGACCTTGCAGGACCTGGAGCCACACTGACCCTGCATGGGCTTCACCCCGGTTTAGCCTCTGGAGCGATGTCCCTCAGTGGAGCAGACTTTTAAAAGTCCTGATTTTGTGCTCCATTGTTTTGCCGCTTGCCAGGAGCCGGCCCCTTCCCCAATAGTCTATCTTCTCGTTGCTTTGGAATCACTCTCTGCCAGTCCTACCTTTCAGAAAGGGGTCAATTTCCTGTTTCTAGAATTGTTGCTCTTTTTGTCTTCGATCTCCTGTTGGATTTGTAGGTGTTGGCAATGGTTTGATAAGCTATCTAGCCGTTCTCCTCCTGATGTAGACTCAGCCTGCTACTTCTCTGCCATTTTGACTCCTCCCCTGTTTTCCTTCCTTTAAATAGATACTATGGTTGATTGCTTTTTCCTAGTTTATTAATATGTTTCTGTTTTTTTTTTAAATTTTGCACTAAATAATTAATTTAAAAACTGAAATAATCCAGACTTGGAAGAAAATTTGTAGCTTTAAATTCATATGTTAGAAAAAATACTAAACTAAGTTAGATATCTATTTTATAGAGAAAGAAAGCAAACTGAAAATTTCAAGAAAATTAAAGATTAAGATGGCAGTTAACAATATTGAAAACAAAGAATGGACAAGTCAATTAAAAATTGATTTTTCAAAATGACAATTGAGAAACAAAACTAAAATCAAAATATTTAAAAGATATGTTACTACCTATTACACATACTTAAAAAATGAGAAAATATTATGAATAACTTCCTGCTGATAAGTAAAAAAAAAAAAATAGGCCATGTACCAACAACTTCTATGAAAATACAGCTTATCAAAACTACATGAAGAAAATTTGAAACCTAATACTTCTGTAACTATGTAAGAAACATCCATAATTTCAAATTCTCCCTCAAAGGAAACTCTGGATTAAGGCAACAAATGAGTAGGTAATACCAATGTTTGATAGACTATTACAGAGAATAAAACTTTAATACAAACTTTTCAGGTCAACACAAACCTGAAAACTAAATACAGTTCAATACTAGAAAGATGTAAATACTCCCCAAGTTACTCCATATATCCAATGTAATCACAGCATTCCAAACTGTATTATAGTCTTATTGTAGAACTTGACAAGTGATTTTAACTTTATATGAAACTTTAAAGGCCAAGGATAGACATGGGGCAAATAGAAGATAAGGAAGATATGCTTTACTGCATATCCTAATTTTTGATAAAGTAGGATTTGGGGTCCTAAAAAAGAGAAACAAACTAGTGGAACTCAAAAGAGAGTTTAGATGAAGCCCAGGACATGATTTAAAGGGGAAAAAAAATGGTATTACAAAACATTGGGAAAGAATTGTCCTTTTCAGTAAATTGTGCTAGATCAATTGCATAACCTTGTGGAAGAAAACAAAGCTTGGTGTTCACCTTACATCACACACAAAATTCAATCAAAATAGAAATCAATAGGTAAAATGCAAAATAATTAAATTCCAGAAGTTAATATAGGTGAATATCTTATGGTCTGGTGATAGGCCAAGACTTAATCAACAGGACATTCAAAAATAAGCACAAAAATAAAGAAAGGTAAAAGTTGATAAACTGATCTACGTGTCAGAGATGTATCCCAAACCATTTAGAATTGCATTCTATTTATTAATCAAAACGTAGAAACAACCCAAATTCCCCCTTAGCAGCAGGATGCATACATAAACTGCATTTTATTAACAGAATGGAATATAATGCATCGTTAAAAATCAACAACTGCAGCTCCATACAACAGAAATGGATCTCACAGATAAAAATTTGAATGTAAGAAGCCAGACCCACATGTATACATCTTGTATGACTTAATTTATATAAAATAAAATGAAAAAGTAAACAGTGGTGTTTAGAGAACTTAAAGCTCTAAATAAATGCAAAAGAATAAGTGTCAAAATATAGGTACCATCACATGAGAGTTTGAGAGGGGCTATGGTACACCGGCTACATTCAGCCTCTTGACCTAAGTGTCTCAGTTAACTGCACGTTTACTTGAGTACATGTCATTAGGCTGTAGAATTCTGTGTTCTTCATACATTTTATTACATGCAACACATAATGAATTTTAAAAAGAGAGCAGGAACAATGAGGAGAGAGAGAACAGAGAGGGAAGAGGGGAGAGTCTCCATGTTGTACTCAGGGTATCAGTATTTCTGAAAAACTTCTCTGAAATATTTGGTGTATTAATTTTGGTATGTTTAAATTTGGATTTCCAGGTCCTAACTAAACCCTAGTTCATGCAGTTTCATCAGGCTAGTAGCCTTTTTCACTTCAGAGAAGTCCACATTCCCTTGTTTCCCCAGGAACTCTTTTGAAAAGGGTCCTAAAATGTTACCAAGAACCCTGTGTACGAGAAGCACACTGGGTAATCTTTGTTAAGTATAACAAAGGAGGAAAATTCTGTCCAATCTGCCCCTGTCTCTGGACACAAATGAAATAATCTGATGACTACATGATAGTATTTTAAGTGTTAATGTTTGACTTCATTATAATATTACGTTATAGAATCCACGACAATTACCTGAGATTTGACAATGACTATTTGTTAATATCTTAATCTATTTATTTTAAAGCTCATTTTAGATGAAAATCCTTCCTTGAAGGAAGTAACACTGAAATGGAAGTCTGCTAGATACATGGAAAAAATTATGCTATTCTGGGGTTCATGTTGGAGGGCATGGGCAATAGTTAGAATCTCGAGCTTGCCCTCCAGGACATGGAACACATTCTGGCAATTCCATTCCTGAGTTCTGTATATTAGTAGAAATTCCAGTATTTAAATAAAAATTCATATAATTAAATAGAGTCAATATATGTAATAATTCACTTGGAAATAAAAATTTACACTTTTTCATGACCCAGTCAGTTTTCTGATCATGGTAAATGACTTACTTGACTTTGCATTTGTCAAGTGACCCTCATGGCTTTTTCAACCATTTTTTTTTTTAAATGCCAAGTTAGGAGCTTCATTCAAAAATAAAAAGTGACTTTTAAAATTGGAAAACATGAGCTTTCTAAAATTTAATAACAAGAGGAAAGATCTTCACTGAAAGGGGAAGTTTAATAGTTATTTGGTTAAGATGCATCCAAAACTAGCAAAACATACTAATTTGCATTCAGTTCTCACAAATACCACAGTAAACAAATTCTGGCGGAGAGTTTCTAAGATCATAAAAATCTTACATTGCATTGAAAACTATTTTTTGTCTAGATTTTTAAAAGCTGGATTCACTCTTATTATTTATGTTTTCTTTATGCACTTAAGGTGCACGAGTTGTTCTGTACTACACAAAGTTTGGTCAGCACTCTCGGCAGCCTGCAGATGATTTCCAAAACCTTTACTATGTTACTATTTCTGCTCTCCCAACCCTGCTCTCTCACCTAATTGAAAGCGATACTTTCTCTAGCACCAGTGGAAAGGTGTTGAAAGGTCAAGTAAAGCTGTGAAACCTAACAACAATGTCACACTAGCATTTTGCAACATATTTAGAGATGATTAAAAATAGTTCAGGTATTCTTTCTATACTGTGATCAGTCTTGTATCTTCTGGCATAATGAAACTAATTTGGCAGAAACAAGGGAGCTGGTTGATACTTTTTGTGTTCATACTGATTGGAGAGTATGCAGAGGCTGTATTTCTCTCAGAATTTCTTCATTTTTCCAACTGTGGAGGAAGAAGAAAAGAAGACAATTGCTGTATTTCTGAATTTGTATGAATCTCTTTAATCCAAATACACAGATCATTATCATGAATATGTTTGTCTTTGAGATCATGTGATCATTTGTTCTGCTAATTAGCTTATTGAGAGACTTGTTCTACTAATTAATTCTAATTCTAATTCTTCTAATTAATTTTACTAATTAGTGATAGACAAAAAGACTTTTTCTACTAATTAATTCTCCTAATCTACTAGATTGTCTACTAATCAGCTTGTACCATTTGGGCAACACACATGTTCCTGTGTGACAGGTGACAAGAATGAGTTTCTATATCCTATCAATTCCATCTTCATATACTACCTTCCACAGTCTCATAAGAATCTTCAGGATATTTCAAAAAAGAATTTCAGAAAGGCCTATCATCATGTCACTTACTTTTGACCACTTGGTAATGTACTGAAAACAGTTGTGATACCACTCTTGCTATCTGTGAGTACTTAATACCAGTAGTTGTTTCTCTAGCTTTATTTTTCCTACTCTTAAAGCTCAAACATTGGAAAGCCCACTCCGTGGCATATCAAATATATTATAAAGATATAAAGACGTATTTATTCCAAAGTAAGAGTTTTCTACTCTTTCTTATAATTCTATTTCAATATTAACTATTTTTTTAAAGATTGTATTTATTTATTTGATAGACAGAGATCACAAGTAGGCAGAGAGGCAGGCAGAGAGAGAGGAGGAAGCAGGCTCCCCTGCTGAGCAGAGAGCCCGATGTGGGGCTCGATCCCAGGACCCTGGGATCATGACCTGAGCTGAAGGCAGAGGCTTTAACCCGCTGAGCTACCCAGGCTCCCCTCAATATTAGCTATTTTAAAACACTATCCTTGAGCTTACATTCTTAAATTTCACAATTTTATTCTGAATGTACAGATGAGAATTCCTAATGGGAAGACCCTTTAAAACAAGACAAATACCAGCAAACAAAAGTCTGCAATTAAATCAGCTAACACCGTGGCTCTGAGGCGTCACGTGCTGATGAGACACTGAACAAGAACACCAGGCTTCAGGTGACATTCCCCAGAAGATGATCATGCAAGAGATGGAGATATTAAGGCCTATGGGTGCTAAATAATGGCCTTTAAAAATTCAGTTAAATGCATGCATCACTTTTTTTTTTAAATGAGAATTACATGGAGCAACATAAAAGAGAAGCAACCATTTTTCATTTATTATTTTGATCTTCAAAAAAGCTTGAAGAAAGTAAAACCCCTTTTTTAAATTCCTCTGTAGATGGAAACCGTTCTCATCTGTGGGATGATATTTAAGCTTCACATCACCTACGTAAATGCTTACTTCCCTTTTATCTGTTTCAGTATGCTTCCCTGACATTTATAGGCCAGCAAATAGACTTCCTGTTGGCTAATTTAACATCTGCAGATTGTGTTCCTTAGGAGCATAAAATCTGAATAACTTAGATGTCCTAAAATTCCTTATACTGGTTCAGAAAGCTTGGCCTACCTCTGAGACCTGTCTCCTAGCCAGGAACGCACAGAGTGAATTTGGAACTGAATGAGTGAAGTAGAGTGACTGCGTGTGACAATTCCCAGGGATGAGCTCCCTAATAATTTACTGCTCTATTTCTAGAATTAAAGACATTTCACATGTAAAGCATTCCCCCGTTCTTCTACTTTAATCTCCCTGACTCAGTGTAGATTCATTAAGCACTATAAATGAGCGCTTAGGAAAGTCTTTTGTGTGAATGGGAGCTCACAAGTTGTTATGAGAAGCAAAATGAACAGAATATTCCACGAAGTTGGTAATCTAGTAGAAGTCATAAAATTTATATGCTAAACCACCATTAAAAAGTTTTATGTAAGCAAGCACATCCTATCAATGTACAAGTGCCTGAGTGTATTCAGGGTAAAGGAACATTCAAAGTGAAATAGAATTACTCAAATAAGTCTTCTTAGAGAGATCCATTCTTAAGCCAAGCATGAGAAGAAAGTGACCAGCAGAGACTGGGGAAGGAAATTGGCTTCCTTCCAGTCAGCACTGATTTCATAAGGTAAAACACCTCGTTAAATGGCTTCATGGCTTCATTTATTTTGTCTTAGAGACATCAGAGAGCCCCTAGCTCAAATTTAAAAGAAATCAGAAATCACATTGCTGGGGCCTAACATCCCCAGTGAATCACCAACAACACAGAAACATTCCAGTTATGATAGAGACACTGGCAGACAGACTGGGTTTAAAGAAAGCAGGTGACCAGCAAAAGCAAGCAAGACTGCAGACTAGGGAATCCTCCTTTCTGGCAGAAGAATAGAGAAAACAATAGTCATAATATTTCCAAGTTAATCATTGCTATCAGATTCAAATGCAGCTCTTGAGTAACTGAGAAGTGTGAATAAAACCTATTTTTGCTTTTTTAAAGATATGGATGTGACTACACTGAGAGAGAACCCATTCTTTTTTTACCTGGGACTTGAAACTTTCCCATTCGATGTGATACAGCAGAGGGAAGCATGGGGTTGTCTCTGGACCTGGAAGATCACTTTGGTATTCACAGAGGTGCTGACAATTGAACTGAGTTTTAGGAAGGAGTAAGACTTAGAGGAAGGTGTAGGAGTGTCATCCAGACAAAAGGAACATCATGAGCAACACATATGTTTTAAGCAGGGTATTGACTTGATCGGGTGGAGTTATAAATGGTTTGCTTTGATAGCAGCGGTGAGTGTTAAGAGGTAAAGCAGAGAAATTAGGATGAATTTTTACAAACTGATTATATCTGTATAAATATCACCAAAATGAAAAGAATACTAGAATACTGTCCATATCTCCTAATTACCTTTCATGTTCCCTTCCAGTCACTGATGCATGAATGGATAACCACAGTCCTGACTTCTAAAATAAATACCTGTCTTTTTTTTTCTTTTTTTTTTTTTTTTCTTTCTTTTTTTTTTTTTTTTTTTTTTTTTTTGCACTATATGTGAATGAGATAAACAGTGTACATTTTGTTTGGGTCTTTTTTCATTCAGTTTCATTACATTTATGGGTTTCGGCTATGCTGTTACATGATTTAGATATTTCATCTTATTGCCATGTAATCGGTGTGACTATAGCGCCGTTTATTTATCCATTTTATTGCTGAAAGTTTTTAAATTAGTTTCTAAGGTTTTAATTACTTCAAATAGTGCTATTGCTAGGGCTCCTGGATGGCTCAGCTGGTTAAGTGTCCAACTCTTGATTTCAGTTTAGGTCATGATCTCTGGGTTCAGCTGGCTCCCCACTCATGGGGCATCTGCTTGAGATTTTCTCTCTCTCCTCTCTCTTCCTCTGCCATCACTCCCTGCTCATGCACTTGCTCTCTCTCTCAAAAAAAACTTTAAAAAAAGAAACAAAAAAAAAATACCTCTATTACAATGAACATTCTAGTACATATTTTTGGATGGAATTTTGTGTGCTTTTCTTTTAGGCATAACTACAGGAGTAGAAATCCAAGAGCATATGAAATGTATTTCCGGTTTTATAGAGATTGCAAAAACATATTTTCAAAGAAGTAACAGCTTACACTGTCTTCAGCAATATAAGAGAGTTACCATTCTCTATATTTTCTCTAAAACTTAGTATTTTTGTCATTATTATGGATCTTCACAAATCTGGTGGATTTGTGGTAGTACATCATGGTGGTTTTAACTGACTTTTATCAAATGATCCAAAAAAAACTCAGCAGTTTTTGTTGTGTGTGTTTATACATAGTCTCTTGTACATTCTCTTTATACATGTTTCCTCAAATATTGGGAATATACTTCTCCACTTTATCGATTGACTTTTTACTCTCTTAATAGTTGATAAACAAAAGTTCTTCCTTCTACTATAATCCCTTAATGGTTAACACATTTTACATCCAATACAGAAATTTTTATCTTCTCTAGTGTCATCGAAGTGCAACTTTTGTCTTCAAAAGTTGCATTTTGTGCATGCATGACATATATTTAAAATACATGGTGTTAGACCTTGGAGTTCACTCTATTGTCTTAACATGCCTCAGTGCAGTTTAGGAACTACAGAGACAGTGGAATTCATGTTTCTTCTGTCTGCTTCAGCCAGTGTTACTTTGAAGGAGTTTACCAATAAATCAACTAGCAAAAATAAACATATCAATAATTACTTCATATGATCTCCTCTTCGGACCTGTTATCCTATTCCCTATCTAATCTTGAGAGTTATAGTTTGTTATTTTTGCTTTGCATCTTTTATTTTTCTTGAACAAATGATTAAGGGGCTTATTTAATTAGTACATTGTACTATTTAAAAAGTCAGGTTTGTTTTGCTTAAATTTCACATTATACCTTTATTTAATTTTTTAAAAAATAGCCTTTTATTTTTATTCAATTAGCCAACATATAGGACATCATTAATTTTTGATACAGTGTTCAATGATTCATTAGTTACCTATAACACCCAGTCCTCAATGCCACATGTGACTTTTAAAATTAGGACAAAAAATTTAAACTTCTTACTTTTAGGAATCGTATGTGGATTTAGTCATCCTAGTATTTCTTACCACTTATTTTTCATGTCTGAAGTGTGTTTTTCACTTATTAACTCTTTCCTACTTATTCTCACCTCATTTCTGAGATTTTCACTTTAAAATAGTAAATAATTACTTTTATCTGCATTGTGAGTGTGAACCTAAGTCAGATTTTAATTGTATGTAAGGTGTTACTTTGTTCTTTCCTCTGTGGTAACTTCACACGGTGTTTGACCTGTATGTTAAATTGTTCATTTGGTATGAGATTAGTTGTCTGAAAGCCTTAAAAATGAGAGAGAAATTGGGGATAATTTTTGTACCTCAACAAAGTAATGGAAAGAAGATATTTGTTATATTTTTTATATTCTTGGAATTTAAGTGGTAAGACCTTTTTACATTCTCACTATAGCAGTTTGTCTTCTCTTTGTATCTGTGTTCCTCTCTTTTGGTGTCACTGTTGTTATAGGTTGTTACAATTTTCTTGATTGTTTCAAAGGACAAACTTCTGAACTTTTGGCTTTGTGAATTTATTGTTTATTTGCTACATCATTGATTCCTTACTGAATTATTTCCCTTCTTCTCCATCCTTGCCATTTAATTTGCTCTTCTCTAGATTTATAAGGTGAACATTTAGATCCTTAATCTTGGGCTTTTCCTATTTTCTTTTTTTTTTTTAAGATTTTTATTTATTTATTTGACAGACAGAGATCACAAGTAGGCAGGGAGGCAGGCAGAGTTGGGGGGGGGAAACAGACTCCCCGCTGAGCAGAGAGCCTGATGTGGGGCTCGATCCTAGCACCCTGGGATCATGACCCGAGCTGAAGACAAAGTCTTTAACCCACTGAGCCACCCAGGTGCACCCCTCTCCTATTTTCTATCATAAGAATGTAAAGCTATGTTTTTCTCTCTAAGTGTAATAAATGCCTTCTGCAAATATTGATATGTAATATGTTCATTATAATTTATTTAAAATCACTTGTAATTTTCTAAATTGACCATGATTTCTTCTTTTTTGACCTATATGTTATTAAAAAGCAAGTGTTGTTATTTTTAAATACTTAGGACTTTCTCAGGTATCTAATTTTACTGATTCTAATTTGCTTCTGTTTATGTCAGAGGGCATAGTCTGAAAGGGTGCTCTCCTTTGAAATTGAAGGACATTTGTTTTCTGGCCCAGCTCAGTGTCTGCACTGGTAAGTGTTTCATGTGTTCCAGAGAAGAACTTGTATTGTCTAGGTACTGGATGCAGTTTTCTAGGAATACCATTTGGGATACAGTAATCAATAGTTAACAGAAAATGTTAAATTTTCTGACCTATTGAGCCTGTAATCATTATGAATTGTCACTTTTGCCCTCTGGTAATATTCCTTGTCCCACTCTCTATTTGTTCTTGTATTTAGACAATTATTCTAGTCACTCTAGCTTTATTATAATTCAAGATGCGTAGTACATAATCTTGCTTCCTTTTAGTTTCAGTGTCTTTGTGCTTTTCAATTTAACATGTTCCTTTAGTAGAAGCATATACTTGAGTTTAGATTTTTCACCTAGCCTAGAAATCTCAGCCTTCTGAGAGTTTAGTCTACTTACTCGTACAGCACTGATTTAAATGTTTGAATTTTTATTTATTTTATGATTTTTATTAATAGACCATATTTTTAGAGCAGGGTTTTTTTTTTTGACATATTATTTATTTATTTATTTGAAAGAGAGCTGGGGAGGGGCTGAGGCAGAGGAGGAGGGAGAGAGAGAATCACAAGCAGGCTCATGCCCCATGCACAACCCAATGTGGGGCTCAGTCTCAAAACTCTGAGACCATGACCTGAGTTGGTATCAAGAATCGGAAATTTAACAGACTTAGCCACCCAGGCACCCCTAAAGCAGTTTTAATTTCACTGAAAAAGGAGCTGGAAGTACAGAGAGTTCCTATATACCCTTCACCCCTCCATGTACGTCGTTTCCCACTATTAATATCTTGCATTAGTGAGATACAACTGTTAAAATGATGGGCCAATACTGTTACATTATTATTAAAGTTCTTAATTTACCTTCTTCCTATTGTCATTTCTATTGCTTTTGACAAATGCAGAAATACATGTATCCACTGTTACAGTAATGTACATGATACTTTGCCCTAAAAAATGCCATTTTCTGCCTATTTTTACCCTCTGTCCCTCCCTTCAACCCCCTAGCCACCGTTGGGCTTTTTTACTACCTCCACTGATTTATGTTTTCCAGAATGTCATACAGCACATAAACCTCTCAGATTGGCTTTTTTTTTTTACTTAGCAGTATGTATTTAAGTCTTCCCCATGTCATATCCTGGTTTGTTAGCTCATTTCTGTTTAGCCTTGAACAATATTCCATCACTTGGATGTGTCATGGTTTATTTACCTACTGAAGGACATCTTGGTTGCTCCCAAGTTTTGGCAATTATCAGTGAAGCTGCTATAAACATTCCTATGTAAGATTTTGTGTGGATATTTGTATTCCAGATTTGTTCTGTATGCAAGTTTTCAGCTTATTTAGGTAAATGCCATGAAGTACACATGTTGGACTGTAGGCTAAGTTTTGTAAGAAACTGTCAAACTGTCTTTCAAAACAGCTATACAATTTTGCATCCCATCAACAATCAATCAGAGTTCCTAGTGATCTCTATCCCCACCAGCATTTGGTGCTGTCAGCGTCTTGGATGTCTGGTGTTCTAAAAAGCTGTGGAGTGGTATCTCAGTGTTTTGTTCCTCTGTTTTGAGAGAGCATGTATCTGCACATGTTGAGGGAGGGGCAGAGGGAAAGAGAGAATCTGAAGCAGGCTCCCTGTGGAGCGCAGAGTTTGACATGGGGCTTGAACTCACATCATGACCTGATTCAAAATCAAGAGTCAGAGATTTTCATTTTAAAATTGTAAATAAGTACTTTTATCTGCTTTTAACCAACTGAGCCACCCAGGTGCCTGTCTCATTGTTTTAATTAGCAATTCCCTGGTAACTTAAGATGCTGAACATCTTTTCAAGTGCCTACTTGCTATCTGTATATCTTCTTTCGTGAGGGATCTATTCATATTTTATCCAAGTTTTAATTAGGTTATTAATTTCTTAGTATTGAATTTTAGGAACTCTTTATATATATTGGATACCATTCTTTCACCATAGGTGTTTGCACATATTTTCTATCAGTCTGTGCCTTTTCATTTGCATAACAGTGTCTTTAAGATTTCATTTTATTTATTTGACAGAGAGAGAGAGAGAAAGAGAGCAAGAGTGGGAACATAAGCAGGTGGAGTGGGAGTGGGAGGCAGAGAGAGAACCAGACCTCCTGCCAAGCAGAGAGCTTGGACCCTGGGATCATGATGTGAGCCAAAGGCAGACGCTTGATGACTTAGCCACCCAGGCACCCCTGTGTAACAGTGTCTTTCACAGAGAACACATTTTTAATTTTAGTGAATTCCAATATATTAACTTTTTCATGGATCACTCATTTCAGATTGTAACAAAAATGCATCACCAAGCTCAAGATCATCTAGATTTTTTTCTTTCTTTCTTTTTTTTTTCTGAGTTTTATCCTTTAGTGTTATATATTTTGGTCTGTGGTCCATTTTGAGGTAATTTTTCTGAGAGATGTAAAATTTGGGTCTAGATTCATTTTTTGCATGTGGATGTCCAGTTTCAACACTATTTGTGTTAAAGAGACTTATCTCACTTCATTGTCTTGCTTCGTTGTCAAGGGTCAATTGAGTATATTTGTGTGAATCTATTTTTGGGCTCTCTCTTCTGTTCCAGTGATTTATTTACTCTTTTACAAACACCATACTGTCACTTTACATTAAGTCTCAAGTTGGGTAGCGTCAGTCTTCCAGTTGTGTTCTTCCCCTTCCCTGTTGTGTCAGCTATTCTTGGTCTTTTATCTCTTCATGCAAATTTAAGAATCAGTTTGTCAATAATCATAAAAATCTTGCTGGAATTAGGGTTATATTGAGTCTGTATATCAAGTTGGAAAGAACTGACATCTTGACAGTGTTGAGCCTTCTCAAATATGAAAATGGAATATCCTCAGATTTCTTTAGTTCTTTGATTTCACTCACAAGTTTTACATTTTTCCTCATGTAGCTTTTATACTTTTTTTTTAGATTTATAGGTATTTCACTTGGGGTATGTTAATGTAAGCGCTACTGTGTTTTTAATTGCAAACTCTACTTGTTCATCGTGAGTAGTCCTTTTCTTTTAATTGCTGTCTTTAGAAAGGATATTTTCTAACAATCTGTCTTTGATTTCATATATGTTTTCTTCTAGTCTGTTGTTAAGCCCATCTACTGAATTTTTGACAATAATATTAAAATTCTCAAATTGAAAAATCCCATTTGTTTTTAATTTTTATTTTTTGAGATATGTATGCTTTCTTTACATATTTTAATGTGTTTATAATAGTTTATTTGAATTCCTTTTCTAGTGGGTACAACATCTTGATTACTTCAAGTATTGATTTTTTTTCTTGAGTATGAGTCATTTTCCTGTTTGTTGATATGTCATTTGCTTATTTTTAATTTGAAAATTTTAAAAGAGTTATATATTTATTTTAGAGAGAGAGGGCACACGCAGGAGGAGCTAAGGGAGAGGTAAACAGAATGTCAAGTAGAGTCAACAATGAGCCCAGAGCCCAATGCAGTCCTCAATCTCATGATCCTGAGATCACAACCTGAGCTGAAACTAAGAGTTGAGTACAACTGACTGTGCCACCCTCGTACCCCTTAATTTCAGATTTTGAACAATAGATTGTGTAGTGTATCTTGCATATTTTGAACAAGGTATTTAGAAGTTCAGGGTCTGTAATGTCTCTGAAGAGTGATTTTCTTCCAGCATACAGTTATATTCCCTCGAAGATAATGGTAACTGAAATCTCTGCTGAGATTTTTTAGTTTCTGAAGGCTGCTTTTTCTTTGTTGAACCCCACCACCTCCCCCCCCTCACTGCCACCCCTGGCCCTTCCCTATGTTTATATAATTTAGTGGTCAGCAAAGGATTTGGATAAATATTACATGCAGATTTTGGCATTTACCTCACTTGATTTCCTTCTCCCCATGTTCTTCATTTAACTCTAGATTTGTACTGTGCTCCAAACTCTGTGCTCTGACATACCAAGCCAGGAAGGCTATAGCTTTCTGCCTTCCCAAGAAGCACATAGATTTGGAACTATAATTGAACAAAGACTTATAAATTTGTTATTTTGACAATATGGTTTCTTCTTTCAATTATAGACTCTTCTTTAGTATTAGTTTGCTTTTGCTTGCTTTTCATTGCCTATAAGTGGACTTTTCTGAGATTTTCTCTTGGAACATTAACCTAAATTACACTATGTTGATAGTGAAGGAGCTCAGGACACAGTATCCTAACACATGGCCCTTTGGAATAGAGATTATTTTGAGTTGAAGTTTCTCTCTGAATTCCTCTCATCTACCTAAAGAGAGATACTCCAAAGATCTCAATCATGATAAATCTCCCCCGGGTGTTTCATCACCCAGAGAAGGTTAATTATTGTCACAGAAAGAAAACGAGAAGTTGACACCAGTTTGGCACAGACTATCCTATCTCCCATCCATTCTTCATCATTGTTCAAAATCATTGGCTCTCCCCTAAGGTGCCTACTATTCTAGGGAAGAAAGTAGTGACAGGTTAGGTAGAGAAGGCAGTCAGAGTGACTGGAAGTTTGGTTACATTGTGTCAAGTTTGTTGATTGGGTAAATAAGTCAATACATTGGAAATAGTTGGATTTACACTTAGGTAATGCACTAACAAAGGATTCATAAACATGGCAGGGGCAAAGTCCAGTTTGAACCTTGAGATTTGGGGTTGAAATTGAAAATATGGGTATGAACTCTAATCATCTTTTTAAATATACAACTTAATCCCAATTATTCATGGATTACATGTCTCAGGATTCATTTGCTTGCAAGAATTTATTTGTAACTCCCAAATCAACCTACTCTTTTCATAGTTAATTGCAGACATGAATAGAGTCATAAAAAAATCAGAGTTGTCTAGCTTGCATGTTGCCAACTGAGGGCAAACAAAGCAATGTCCTGCTTATCATTTAAATGCCCATAGTGTGAACAAATTTTGTTTTTTCAGTCTGCTTGGTGCCATGGTTTTCATATTTCTGTATTGGGGGGGGGCAGATTTTGTTGCTTAAAATGGCTCCCTGAACATAGTGCTGAAGGTCTGTCTAGTTCTTTTATAAAAAGTTTTAATTAATTAACTTACTAATTAATTAAGTGCTGAAGGTCTGTCTAGTTCTTTTTTTAAAAAGTTTTAATTAACTTACTAATTAATTTATTTTTACTTTAGAGAGGGAGAGAAAGGGGTCAAAGAGACAGGGAGAGAGAGAATCTTAAGCAGGCTGCATGTCCAGCATAAAGCCCAAAGCAGGGCTCGATCTCACAACCCTGAGATCACGACTTGAGCCAAAATCAAGAGTTGGTCAGGTGCCCCTCCACCTAGTGTTCCTGGTACGAAGTAACTATGATGTGCCTTATGGAAAAAATACATGTTTTAGATAATTTGTTCAGGTTTGACTTACACTGTTACCATGAGTCTTATGTTAATGAATTAATAATATATATTTAAAAATAGGTTTTCAACCAGAAACATGCAGAGAATGTGGTCATGTATTGATCAATTGGTGGAAATGTGACTAGAGGCTGCCAGGGAATTAACCCTATATCCACAGGAACAATGATTCAGTGTTTCCTAATTTGGAACTTGCAATGACTTCATAGAATAAAGTCTATTTTTATTCTATAAATAATGAGAATCAGGTGTGTGTGTGTGTGTGTGTGTGTGTGTGTGTGTGTATTCACAGATGAGTATAGGCTTACTGATAGCCACTTACCATTATTTTTGGCTTCTAAATATCATCTTCACTAAGAAGACTTCTTGTCCAGGAATAACTTATATTAGAAAGTGAAAATGTGCTCAAAGAATGATAAACACATGTCAAGGTATATAAAAGCCTACTTGATGGTTCTGTCACTGAGTGTTATCTAGGACAATTGGGCATCAAAATAATTAAAACTATCAGATTATATCCCCTTTCATAAAACAGGAACTCATGAGTCCATACTAACACAAATATATAAGGGAGAAAAGAAAACTCTTCTTTAATAAAATAACAAAATAAAGAAGTAATTCTAGGCATTAATAACTGGGAAAATAATGCTGGTGGCCGAAGCTTTGTTAAGGAACAGTATGTTGGTGTAATACTGAAATAGCTCTCTTCACAATGATGATTTTACCACAAAGAAATCAGAGTCCGGTTAGGAGGAAACATCCTCCAGACCCAGGTAAGGGATCATTTTATAATGTGAAAACTTGCAAAAGTTCAAGATTGTTAAGGATATAAAATACAGGCCAGATTAAGCAACTCTCAGACTGAAGATTTATGAAACATGAAAATCATAAGCAACTATTTCCTGGGCAAGCAGCTGGACTAGAAATGGAGAAGGCACATTCATGTGATGGCTGGGAAAATTACAGTGACATCTCTGAACTGAAACATAACATCATAGGAATGTTGATTTCCTAAATGGAGGGTTGTATGAAGGTGCACACTAGAGTACTTTAACAGTAGGGCATTATACAGGGCATTATAATAGAAAAAGATTCCCTTTCTCTCTCTCTCTGTCTCCCTCTCTCTATTTCAATCTCTCTCTCTCTTTCTTTCTCTCTTCTATGTTCATATATTTGTATATATGTAATAAATCTATATAATCTATAATAGAGAGCAGTATTTCTTAATCATTTCACTCAGGGGAAATTTCTGGAGTAATTTTTAGGTTTATCCACATAAGAAGTTGTTATAGTCACAGCTTTTAGTAACTTAATGAGGTCGCTAATTTGTAGATATAATATTCCAGAAATAATTTGCAGTGCAACTTTAAGGAGAGAGTGCCATTTTCCTGTGGATGGGCTTATTTCGGCCAATTCATTAGCTCACTCTCTCTGTGTAGCTTACCGTCCCTATGAACTATATCCACATTATGTCACAAAGGCAGGTCATTGAAATTACAGTTTTTCCATGCCAAAAATGTATTCAATTAGATCTTAAATTCTTATCACAAATTTTTTCTGCGCCTAATAAAGCAGATAAATTGTACATGATTTATTTAGCGTCAGTTTGAAGGTTCCCCATTCTTAAAAGGCAAACTTCTTGGGAAGAACAAAAAAGGCTCTTAGGAAGAATTGACTTTTCTTTAATTTTGTTTCTTTGTATAAATTTTTAAAATTCATAAGGTAAATTTTAGTTTTTGTTAAATTACTGAAGTAAAATCGAAGTTGATTTTCATTAATGTCCTTGACAGTGTTCAATAGCAAATTTTAACTCAGCCATTATTCAAAACAATATGAAAATGAATTAGTCTAAGACACAGATTTATATGACTTTGAAAAAACATTCCTTACGGAGTGGCATCATAGAAGTGAGTTGTTAGACATAGTAATTACAGAATTACCATATAAAGGCTTTATTTCCTTGAACTCCTTTTACAAGCTTGTGGATGTATAAAAAGTATTTTTATGCTACAAGTAAAGAATTGAAATTTCTTTAATGTGAGACCTGCGCCTAGTTTTTGCTGCACAAAATACTTAATTCTCAGGCAAAATTGAGTTAAATGCAAAGGGATTTATTTTCAATTGAAGTGAAATAAATTCTACTCTTGCTCAGGATGCTTGTTAAACACAGCAGCTTGCTCACACATAAAAGAATGGGAAATGCAGCAAAATATTCACTGCTTCCTTATGAACGGCAAGACAGTCTTAACAGGAACTGTGACAGAAATACACTGCTGGCTTAGGACAAAGCAGTCATCTCAATTAGAGTGTCATCAGACTACATACTACGACTCACTGACATTTTCTTCTCAAAAAGTCCACTACTCTGGCCAAGCCAAAAGTTCAGAAAAAGGATTATACTCATTCAGTCCAGGAAGGAAGCTAAGTGTTCATTTTGTCCTGTAGTGCTTCCAATCCTTCAATAGGACTTAAGACTTGATTTCCTTCCTCACTCAAGCCTAAGCACAAAAAAACAGTTTCCCAGTGGTTATTGGTCAACATGGTTTTCCATAAGATTCCGTTTCCATTTAAATCAGAAGATTTTGCCATCTGAAGCCAAAACATTTTCTCCAAGGCCTTGCAGAGACTTAATTGGCTTCTGTATTAAAAAATGTCTCCTAAGACTAATATTGTAACAGAACTAATGTAAGTTCACTTCTTGGTGAGTTACAGAGAGTGACCATACCCGATAAACTTGTCATAGAAAGGATGCTTTTTGAAGCAAAGAAGATGTTGCAGAGGAAGTTACAAAGCTGTGAACCCCAGTTGGGGGGAGTGGGTTTCTTTTATTTAGGGTTAAGATGAATGTTCACAAAGGGGAGTGTTGTCATCACATGTCAGGTGGGCGTGATGTCACGCATGAGTGCTTAGGAAACATGCCTATACATGCATTGTATGCTATGTTCATGAGGTTTATAGTGCTCCTTGAGTGGAGATTTTAACATTGTAACGAAGCAGAGGTAGGAAGAAGGGAAGGAGGCTGCGGGCTTGTTCTGAGAGATCGTATAAACTAGATGGGGACTGGCTGTGATGAGCACTGGTGTCATATGTAAATGAATAACTAAATTTTACACGTGAAACTAATATTGCACTGTATGTTCACAAACTGGAATTTAAATGGCAGATTGATAGTAAAAAAAAATAAGCAAAATAAAAAGTAAATAACAAACTAGATGGGGTTTGGGACTCTTTGTCTCAGGTCAGGAATGCAGGGCCTCACCTACTTCTGATCCAGAACTGGGGCTTTTCTACTCATTTAGTGTCTCTGATATGGCTAGGCTCTTTCCTTGTCTGATAGACTGTTCATTTTTTGCAGTCCCTTTTTCTTCTTAAAGTCCTTACCTACCAAGATTGTGTGTGTGTGTGTGTGTGTGTATAATTCTGACACTTTCTAGGAGTTCTGCAACACATGTGCTTGGGCAATAGAGTATAGATCACAGAAAATCACTGGGAGCCTAAAATGGTTTTGTGTCACAGAAGCTATGTCTCCTTTTTCTTTTTCTGGGGACCCTGAACTCTTTCTACTTACAGTTTTTGAAAGGACTCTTCATCTTCAAAGCATTAAGCAAAATCTGTCCCATTTTCTTGGAAGTGTTCCTGTGATGCCCCTTTTGGCTAAAGCATCCTGCTGCAAAGTCTTCCTCTGCTACACTTTCTGATTTCTTAGCAGAGGATTTATGTTCTCTTTGTCCACATTTCACACCATTGTTAAATGTGTGCAAGTGAGCTGGTTCTTAAGGAATAGCAACTTTATGGCATTATCTAGAATTGTTTTTCAGTTTATCATCAAGGATTGTTGACACCAACATCTATGAAGAAAGTAGTTCTATACTGTAATGCAAGGGTCCCCCCTCTCTACACCTCACCACTCCCCCTTATTTTTAACAGCTGAAACATCTTGTGCCACAAACTCTGGACAGTACAGCAGAAATACTGATATCAATAAAGTCCTTCCGCAAAGGCATTTTGTTTCTAGATATAAGGACAGAAATAGTAAGTCAATTTCTACCTTTGCTATCCCAAGCAGTATTTTGCTACAAAAACCAAAGTGTTCCTTAATTTCACCATCCTTTATGGATATTTTTATTGAGGTGTAATTGACATATAACAGTATATTAGTTTCAGCTATACAACAAAATGATTCAGTATTTGTAGATGCTGCAAAAAGTTTACCACAATAAGTAGTTACTATCAGTATTCATACAATGATACAAAACATTTGTTTATGATTACAGCATTTAAGATTTACCTTTAGTAACTTCCAAATATGCAATGAAATATGATGTTACTGATGCTAATCACCATCCTATAAAATTACATCAGGACCTACTTATTTCATAACTAGAATTGAAACCATTTGACTCCCTTCATTCATTTCACTTACCCCCCCCCCCCCCCTCCTCTCCTCTGGCAACCACCCTTCTGGTTCTCTGTATCCATGAGTTTTGTTTGATTTTGTTCATTTGTTTTGTTTTTTAGGTTCCACATAAAAGTAATATTATATGGATTTCTCTTTCTTTTTCTGACTTATTTCACATGGCATAATACCCTCAAGCTTCATCCATGTTGTTGCAAATAGTAAGATTTCATTCTTTTTATGGCTGAGTAGTATTCCTAAATACCTCCCTATCTATCCATAGATCTATAGTATACACAGTATATGTGTACTCCTCATATTCCTTGTATATATTCCTGTATATATAAAACACAGAATTCAATTATATATATATAATGTACATGTATATACATATTACAGATATATGTATGTGTATACACACACACACACACACACAAACACACACACATGCCTTTACATCATCCCTATGCATTCATCCTTTGATGGATACTTAGGTTGTTTCATATCTTAGCTATTATAAATAATGCTGCAATAAACATAGGGGTGGATATATCTTTTTTTGAAATTAGTGTTTTTATTTACTTCAGAAAAATACCCAGAAGTGGAATTGCAGAATCATATGGTAGTTCTATTTTTAATTTTTAGAGGAACCTTTGTAATGTTTTCCATATTGGTTGTACCAATTTAAATTTCTAGTAACATTGCACAGAAGTTTCCTTTTCTTTATGCCAACACTTGTTATTTCTTGCCTTTTTGGGGGGACGGCGTGTAGAGGGTGAGAAAGAAGAAAGAGAATCTAAAGTGGGATCCATGCCCCACACCAAGCCTGAAATGGTGCTTGATCTCACAAGCCTGCAATTATGACCTAAGCTGAAATCAAGAATCAGATGCTTAAGTGACTGAGCCACCCAGATGCCCCCTTATTTCTTGTCTTTTTGATAATAACCATTCTGACAGGTATGGCATAATATGTCATTGTGGTGTTGATTTGCAATTCCATGATGATTAGTGATTTTGGCATATTTTCATGTTGTCCATTTGTACCTCTTCTTTGGGAATATGTCTATTCACATCCTCTGCCTAATTTTTAATCAGATTTTTTTTCTATTGAATTGTAGTTTTTAAAAATATATATGTTGGATATTAGTTTTTAAAAGTTTTTTAAATAGTTTTTTAAAATTTTTTAAATTTTTTAAAAATTTTTAATAGTTTTTAAAAATATATATGTTGGATATTAGCCCCTTAATAAGTAAGATACATGATTTGAATGGGAGAAATTACTGCAGTTGGTTGCCTTCTGATTTTTTTTGATGGTTTCCTTTGCTCTGCAGAAGCTTTTTAGTTTGATATAGTCCCGCTTGTTTATTTTTGCTTTTGTTCTTTTGCTTTTGGAGTCACATAAAAAAAAAAAAATCATCACTAAGATCGGTGTCCTGGAATTTACCACCTAGGATTTTTTTTTTTTTTTAATGAGTGTTTCATAGGTTCACGTCTTAGGTTCAAGTCCTCAACCATGTTTAAGTTGATTTTTGTATATAGTGTAAAAGAATAGTCTGATTTGTTGTGTGTGTGTGTGTGTGTGTGTGTTTGCATGTTGTCCAGTTTTCCAAATGCCATGTATTGAGACTATCCTTTCTCCATTTAATATTCTGGTCTTCTTTAACATAAGTTCTCATACATGCATGAATTTTTTTCTCTCTATTCTGTTCCATTGATCTATGCGTTGGTTTTCTGCTAACACCATACTATTTTGGTTACTGCAGATTGGTAATATAGTTTGAAATCAGGAAGCATGATGGCTCTAGCTTTGTTCCTTCTCAAGATTGCTTTGGCTATTTAGGATCTTTGTTGTTCCAGACAAATTTTAACATTGTTCTATTTTGGTTTAAAAATGCTGCTTCGGGGGGCGCCTGGGTGGCTCAGTGGGTTAAGCCTCTGCCTTCAGCTCGGGTCATGATCTCAGGGTCCTGGGATCGAGTCCCACATCGGGCTCTCTGCTCAGCGGGGAGCCTGCTTCCCCCTCTCTCTCTCTCTGCCTGCCTCTCTACTTGTGATCTCTGTCTGTCAAATAAATAAATAAAATCTTAAAAAAAAGTGCTGCTTGGGGCGGCGCCTGGGTGGCTCAGTGGGTTAAAGCCTCTGCCTTCAGCTCAGGTCATGATCCCAGGATCCTGGGATCAAGCCCCTCGTTGGGCTCTCTGCTCAGCAGGGAGCCTGCTTCCCTTCCTCTCTCTCTGCCTGCCTCTCTGCCTACTTGTGATCTCTGTCTGTCAAATAAATAAATAAAATCTTAAAAAATATATAAAACATTTTAAAAATGCTGCTTGGTACTTGATAGGGATTTCGTCTAATCTCTAGATGGCTTAAGGTAATATAGACATTTAAAAAATCTTAATTATTGGGGCATCTGGGTGGCTCAGTGGGGTAAGCCTCTGCCTTTGGCTCAGGTCATGATCTCAGGATCCTGGGATCAAGCACCACGTCGGGCTTCTGCTCAGCAGAGAGCCTGCTTCCCCTTTATCTCTGCCTGCCTCTCTGCCTACTTGTGATCTCTTTCTCTGTCAAATAAATAAATAAAATCTTTAAAAAATCATAATTGTTTCAATCTATGAGCACAGAGTATCTTTCAATTTATTTCTAATTTCTTTATCAACTGTATACACATTTTAGGAGACAGATCTTTCACTTCCTTGGTTAAATTTATTCCTAGATATTTTATCCTTTTGACGCAATTGTGAATGGAATTATTTTCTTAATTCCTTTGGAAGTTTGTAAATAATGGAGAGAAACAGAACAGATTTTTGTGTATTGATTTTGTACTCAGCAATTTTACTGAATTTCTTTATAAGTTCTCACTTTTTTGGTAAAATCTTTAGGGTTTTCTAAATATCGAATCATAGGTTCTGCAAATAGTGACAGTTTTATTTATTCTTTTCTGATTTGAATACTTGTTATTTCTTGTGCCTAACTGCTGTGGCTAAGACTTTGAATAATATGTTGAATAAAATTATCAGAAGAAACTAAAGTACTAGGTACTCCAGGCTTGAAAATACACACACACACACACACACACACACACACACACACACATGGATGCACGCATACTCTTTCACACAATCATTCACACAATCATACCTTAATTTTTGAAATAACCCATTTTATGGGTTATGGACTGCATGCCAGTGCAGGTCATATTTAGATAATTGTGTGGCTTGTCATTTTTCTAAGAACTCCAAGTATATTTGGATAAAGAAAAATAATTTGAACCACCATAATATTAGATCTGAAAAGTCAGAAGCTATACATTCTTTCTCTGCCAAGTTGTGCATTAATTTTCCAAACAGTAGCATTTATCAAAAAGAGAAATTGGTCATACATATCTTTTTCCTTTCTCTGAAGATACATTAAATTGAAAATAAATGAAGCAAAAGGGTATAATTTCATAACAAAAAAGAAAAAAATGGGGTGCCAGTAGTAGACAAAACATTTCAACACAGTTTAAAGTCCCAGAGAACAGATCAGTAAGGGTTAACCAATAACTGGGAGAAGAACAAGATTTAGCCTGGTTTCTGATACAGAAGTATTGAGACAAAAGTAAGGCATTGTCCCATGGATAACCTTGCAGATCAGTATTTTGAGAAGTTGGTAATAACTTGGGACAGACGTGAGACACGAAAGGAAACCTAAATGTGAGTGAAATGGTGTTTCAAACAATACACTTCTCCTCTTGAGTACTGACAAAATGTCTTCAACGTAGAAAACTGTATTCTGCTACCCAGGTAAAGAGAGAGAAATGAATGGCTCTGGGGTAGAAAGTTCTTCACATACCAGTACTTAGCCCCACTCTAAAAGCCTACCCTGTCCTTCAGTCACACAGGGAAACACTGAATCTTCATTGGTCCACCCCAACGCAGTACACAGTGCTCCTGGATTGTGCTCCCATGGTCTCATTGTTAAATATGAGCAGATAGGGCACCTGGGTGGCTCAGTTGGTTAAGCGACTGTCTTCTGCTCAGGTCATGATCCTGGAGTCCCAGGATGGAGTCCTGCACTGGGCTCCTTGCTCTGCAGGGAGTCTGCTTCTCCCACTAACCTCTCTCCTCTCATTCTCTCTCTCTCACTTTCTCTCTCTATCAAATAAATAAATAATATCTTTTAAAAAATATGAAGAGATGGTCAAGACCAACACAGATTTGAGGAAAGCCTGAAACCTGGCAGAGGGAGAGCAGGAGAACAAGATGGATAAGCAATCTTTCTCAAATGAATGTATCTTCAGAAAAAGCATGTAATGGAGTGTGATGCCATTCACCAGAAGTGAGACAGAAGGGTATTGGAAGGGGAGAAGAAATGAAAGTATCTTTGCTGAATAGCAATTAGTAAAAAAGGGCAATGGATAATATTCCAAGGAAAGAGAAATGGATGACACAGAGTACGCAAGTGGAAGGTGACATGGAGAATATCCATTGAGACTGTCTGACATCAATCTGACAGGGCTTCTCAGAAGGGCAAAGTGAAAAAACGTGTCTTCTTATTGAAGAAGCATCCCAAACCCATGAAAATAGAAATCCCAGTACTGTGATGAAGAGTTCTGAAATTGCAGAAAAACTAAAGAAATTTAGAATTTTTTTTCCTCTTTTTTTTTTTTATTTGTCTGGAGGAAGGAGAGTGAGGAGGCAGAAGATGCTGAGGAAATAGTTACCTGGGAAGCAGGGATCGTTTAATTAGCATTGGTATTCTCATCAGCAACACTGGATAACAGATGACAAAGGAGTAACTGTTTTTTGTTCCGTTTTGTTTTTAATTTTGAGAGATGATTTTAAACCAGCTGTTCACTACTCAGTATTTTCAATTAACTTTGAGTTAGAATAAAAAACAATTTCAGACATTCTTTCCACATATCTGGTCCTAGAACGTTACTTAGATGTTTTACCATTAGAAGGAAATAAACCATAAATAAAAGGTGAAAAAGGAAATGACATCAGAGTTCCAGTCCCCTGCAGTAGCAGATCTAGAGATGGCAGCCAGTCCAGACTACAGAGGCAAGGCTGCAGTTTCCAGGAGAAAGGGAGGTGTTTGGTGAATAAAAAGGAATAAGCAAGAGATTCATCTTTTTTTTTTTTTTGAGTTTTTAGAACAATTTAAGACAGGCAATGTAAGTTGGGAGTCTGGGAAGAATCACAGGGAAAAAGAGCTCTACAAGAAATAAAAGTTACAGAGCACTTTATGAATTGGGGGCAAAGAACAAAACATAATTTTATCAGATAAAACATCATGTTCTAAAAAAAACAAAAAAAAACCACATGTCCTGCTTAAAAAGGGTAACAATCAACTTTGGAAAATAAGAGAGTTAAGGATATTTGAGAAATAACCTAGTAGAGAAAAATCAGTGAACCAAAATTAGTAATAAAAGAACGCAATTTTTAGACAAAGGGTTAAAGGGGAATGGATCAGGGATTTTTTTTTTTAATTATTAAAAGTCCTGCGGTCTTTTGTTTTTTTAGCATTTGTAAGATTATTTTAATAATTCTTCAAGCCAATTTTTTTTTTTGCGACACCAATCACTAATATAATTTGCATTTCATCCTTTCAAAAATTGACACTCCTACTTAGAGTGTCAAAGGCAGTGACAAATATCATACATAATTGAAATATCAATAAATATAACACAGAATGCTTCCCTAAATCATATCTTCCTATATTCTTTTCAAAACCCATACAGTTTTGTTTTGCCATATTTACAGTTTCCTTTTCTTGCCTGGTTCTCTAGGGTATATATGCCAGCTGTCGTGATGTTTTGATTTTTCTTTTAAAAGAAAACTCATTATAAAACATTTGATGTCTTTCTATCTTTAAGCTAGAAGGCAGTCCTCAAGGTACAGAGCCATAGCATTTCCTTCTGGAACATTTAAAATTTTCTTAGACAATGAAGGCAATTGCTTACTGAAACAATTTTCAGCACATAATCCAACAAAAACAGTATTTCATTTGCATGAGCCTAACACACTTTCTAGCATCATCCTGGACTGTATTAATCAAACTCAGGCACCTGCCAATATTCCAGCAGCAAATTTAAAAATAAAACTCAAATCAGAAACTGAATTTAGTCTGAATTAGCTTCAAAGTCTAGTCACAACCTGTGTATCTTCCAAACGTTCTTATTTTGTCCATATCCGGTTTCACTGGCAGGAACCATGTTCCACATCTCTATCTCTCGTATCCGTTGAGTAGTTACATGTAAATGGCCTGGCACTATTCCTGGCACAGATTAAGGCTGTAATTCACAGCAGGGCAGTAAAGTGGGTGCTGCTGTCCGCTGTCCATGGTTCTGAGAAAACTTGTCATCATTGAGAAACCCAACTTTCTCCACAGAGCTTTTGATTTTTCCTGAGTGTTAGTTGACAGATGGGGTATCACTAATTCTCCCTTCAAGCTAAAAATATGCGTGGCTGCAGAAAAGTCATGAGTAGATAGATAGTTACACTGAGAGAGATGACATGATAAGGAATTCAGGGTTTTGTCACTGAGTCATATAACTGCTTTCTTTATGGCACTGGTGAAATGCCTTCATAGCTAATTCCAAATGAGCTGCTGCTCTGAAGATCTGTCATCCATGGAGAGTGAGTGTCAGGTCACTGACAACTTAGGAAGTCAACTCACAATTGATTATATAAGTTCTGTTATGTCTCAGAAAGCGTTTGTTTTATACTCTTCTTTTCCTGATGACACATTACAGAGACTAGATTGAAGAGAAAATAGATAGTAATTGCAGGTTTAAAAATTTATTCATAATACTCCTTAAACATATAAAGGAAATCTAGCATTTTTGTTATCTGTAAAAGATCTAAAATTGTTAGCAGTTTTCCATTTTGCTGTGTTTTAAAAGAAGAAAAAAATGTGACTTTTGAACAACAGATTTGGACTGCATAGGTCTATTTATGTGTCAACTTTTCCAGTAGAGTACAGTACTGTGAATGTATTATTTCTCTTCCTTGTAATTTTCTTAATATTTTCCTTACCTTCTTAATGATAAGAATGCAGTATAGAATAGCTATAACCTACAAAATATGTGTTCATAGACTGTTTAAGTTATCCATAAAGCTTCTTCTCACAGGCTTTTAGTAATTAAGTGTTTAGGGAGTCAAAAGTTACACTTGGATTTTCAATTTTACAGGGGTTAGTGACCTTAACCCGCACATTGTTCAAGGGTCAGTCATGTAGTTTAACCTCCGAACATACGATCTCACAGTCTTCACAAGAATACAAACATATTTTCAATGATTTAGTCACTTTTGGATAAATACACTGCCTTTCAGGCCAGTGGGTACATGCAAAGGTGCTCAAGTTCAGACTAGAATGATGTATCACCTCAACCTGTTAGGATGGCCATTATTAGAAAGATGAGATAAGAAATGTCAGCATGAATGTGAAGAAAAGAGAATCCTAGTGCACTGTTGGTAGAATTGTAAACTGGTGCAGCCATTATGGAAAACAGTATGGAGGATCCAAAAAACTAAAAATAGAACTACCCTAGGATCCAAAAATTCCACTCCTGGGAATATATCCAAAGGAAATCAAAACATTAACTTGAAAAGATAGCTGCACCCCCATGTTCACAGCTGCATTGTTTACAGCAGCCAAGACTTGGAAACAACTTAAGTGTCCATTGATGGATGAATGGATATGGAAGTTATGGTCTATACATAGACAGTGGAATATGATTCAGTCACATACACACAACCAGGAAATCTTACCATTTTCAGCAACATAGATGGACCTTCAAGGCATTGTACTAAGTGAAATAAGCCAGACAAAGAGAAATACTGTACGATTAAAAGACAAATACAGTATGATCTCATATGTGGGCTCTAAATATATATGTATCTAAATATACAAGTAAGCTAAAAATACATAAAGAGATCAGACTTGAGGATTTCAGAGGCAGAGATTTGGTGGGGGGAGGAGAAATGGGAGGAAATGGTCAAAATGTACAAATTACCAATTATAGGATACATAAATACTAGGGACATAATTTACAACATGACTACAGCTAACACTGCTGTAGGATATATAGTAAAGTTTAAACCAGTTTAAAAAGATTAAACCATGAGACTTCTCATTACAAGGAGCACTTTTTTTTCTTTTTTCTCCTTTCTTTGCTTTTTTCTGGATCTATATGAAATGATGGATGTTAACTGAACCTCTTGTGGTAATCATTTCACTATACATGTCAATCACACCCTCATGATGTATATTCCTTAAACTTACACAATGATGGATGCCAGTTATTTCTTACTAAAATGGGGGTGGGGGGACAATTCTGACTTTCTGATGCTTTCTTTTTGTTCTCATTTTCTTCAAGATGAGGTCATGACATAACAAGTCTTTCAGTGTTCTTAGAGTCACAAAGGATAAGAAGGCCTTGAATCTCCTTTTGATTTTGAGCACCCCTCTCATCTTTGCCGTGTTGTCCCTAGTGTGGTCCAGACTCTGTGCTTGTGATCAGTGAGATGTGACTTTCTGGCTGGTCTTTGGGGGGACAGTGTTCAGGTATCTACTTTTGGATTCCTTGGTGCAAACTATTTGTCCTCAGTCAAGAAATCCTTCTTTGAATCTTTTTCAGCCTGACTCTAAACCTTTTAATGTCTCCATTACCACACTAAAACTTCTGAGTATCTTACTTTATCATCACACATATATTTTCTGGGCTTCTTGACAGAGCCTGTCATCTTACCTACTGAGCTACCTCAGTTGGCACTGTTGGATTTTTGTTTTATAACATTCTGGCTATGCAGCTATTAGGACAGTATTTTCTAGTGCTTACTGAATTAAATTTTCTAGGGGGAGGTACAATGATTATCAACCTTTGTTGTTTTTGTCTTAAATTCTTTAAATCCTAGTTCTCTAATACAGTGCCTATCCACAAGAATTAGTAATAATTAACTGAATTAAACAAATCATTAGTCAATTAATATGTTGGCAAAGCTTCTTAATTGAGGAATGGGAAAAATCATAGGATGGAAAATTGCAAAAAGGTAAAGAAAGAGATGCAATAAATAGGATTTTGGTGTGCACAAAGTGTGAGCTCATTAAGATTGATCATTTCCAAACATGAAAAGCATGACCCATCTCTTCAAGGGTGAATTGAATGATATAAAAATGGTCTTGAAATATCGAGAAGTGATTGACATTTCAGGTTGCAGAGGGTCATTATTGCAGACGGTGAAATTGTAAAAATATCTGACAAGGTAGGAGATAGTGATAAAAGCCAGGAGCTTGCTGGTGAAGTCATCAATGAGAGGGATTGCATTTTGACTGTTAGTTGCTGACACCACTTGTGAAAAAGCTAGTGTGAAGCTTTGGTAACAATTTCAAAAAAGTGATTGCTGTCTCATGGAGGCAAAAGCATGGTCTGCAATTAGCATGGAAATCTACTCAGTCTTCTAATGAATTAGAAAAGATAGAAAACAATATTCTCTGGTGAAGAGAGTTGGAGTAAAAAGTAAAATTTCAGTTAAAGAATTAAACTATTGTTTATAAAAATAATCCATGATACAAGAAAAGATATTTTAATAGCATACTGTCACCTTAGGCTCGTTGGAGAAGCCCAGGGATAACTATGAAGATGGGCATACTGAGGTGAAATCATGGTAGGAAACCTAATGTGTCAGGGAGGTGGAATTTTCCTACAGTAAATGAGATGAAGAAAGCAAAAATACAGGAACAAATTCACAGTGGCATGGAATTAATAATGGAATGGAAAGGAAAGTGAATAATAAACAGGAACTGTGTTCATGAGAGTCTTGGAGGCTGATCAAACTCAGACTGTAAAGGTTTCAGTTTCTGTGTGGCCAGATTGCTAAGAACTTGCGATAAGGTATCTCAAATTTTAAGTCATGGAAACTATCATATATGAGGCCTTGTTTTAGGAATAATCAGAAGTATCTGTGTTGTGATTAGTGCTGCCCCTTCATTAATTTGCTTTTGTAAATGAAGGGCTAATGAATTAAACGGAGGCAACTATCAATTTTTCTTAAACGATGCATTTTACTTTTTCAGACACAGGATTTATACCAGTACTCAATAAATACTTTACTGTCCACTGGTTAAACCATGAAAATCTTTATTCAATAAGTAAAAGTAAATTCAGGATTACTATACACAAATGGAGCAACAGGTTGACCTCTAAAATCTGCAAAAACTAAAAAATTGGTAAAATGAAAACACACAATACCACTGAAGTATGCAAAATACAAAGTATATAATATACAGAAAAGGAAATCTGGTGGGGCACCTGGGTGGCTCAGTCTGGTTGAGCCTCTGCCTTCAGCTTGGGTCATGATCTCGGAGTCCTGGGATTGAGCTCCTTATCAGCTCTCTGCTCAGCAGGGAGCTGCTTCCCCTTCTGCCCCCCCCCCCCCCCCCCCCCACTCTCTCTGCCTGGCTCTCTGCCTACTTGTGATCTCTCTCTCTGTGTCAAATAAATAAAATTAAAAATAAAAAAAAGCAAATCTGGCAAGATCCTTTTTTTAAATTATTTTCTAGACTCTGAGGCACCAAGCTGAAATTTTGGTTTCCAAAAGTTTTAAATGGAAACCCCAGTAACCCAGAAGATAGTTTCTAAGAGTTACAGGCAACTCTTATTTTCTATTTCTTTCATTTTAGTCCAGATGGGGAATTCTCCTCTGCCCTGTTTTTCATTCAAGTTGTTCTTATCCCTTTCAAATTTATCCCTTGTATAATATTTTCTGTTTAGAAATGCTCTAAGAGATTCCTTCTTGAGTTCCACAATTTCACTAGAAGTAAGAATGTTATTTTCCTACCATTGTACAGATGAAAGCAAAGATTTGCATGATGAGTTTACATTGTTGGTTCATATAAATTACTGGAGCCAAAATAAGAAAATAAGCTTTCTATTTTAAGTTATGATATTACATATAAACCTTTTACTTCTCTCTTTGATCTCTTCCACATAAAAAATCTAGCATCATCTTCAAAATGAAATCACTCTCTACCTCAGATGTAAAATGCATTTTTTTTTCAGGTCAACTTTTCACTGACTTTCTCAGTGTGGCTATCATTGACATCTTTTCCTATGTGAACATTGTGAGCATGTAAAATGAAATATTCCTCAGCCTTAATTGTATACAATATGCTATAATGACTCCATCCTAGAATTATAAGATCAAATGCAAATTATAGGTTCTGCTCAGAAAATGAAGATTTTTCCCAATTCAAGGATTTGTCACAAATCTGCTTTCCCTTACTGTTACAATGCAACAAAGTAACATCACTTACCACACTTAAACCACACTAGAGCATATATTAAATATTGAATAAAGTTATCAGAATTTTTTCTTGGGCTGATAAGCCACAGTCAGAACTCCATTTTACCTCATGATCTTTGTATGAGGAGTTCAGTACACTCCCTGTAAGTCAATCCATATTTTCTTAGAGTACTTTCAAAATGCATTGCATGAGCCTCTGTATTCTCTATGAAATTGCTTTGTTGAGTAGAAAATAGTTATCATATCAGTGATTAAATTTCTCCAAGAGAACTTGATTTTCTAGGTCCAGATAACAAACACAGTTGTATTCAAGGATAAGACCACAAAATTTCTTTGCCTCAATCAAATCCTAGCATCCCTGTGGCCAAGGTTCATCTGGAGGTGTTACTGGTGCGGTACATGGAACATTCTGATCTTCACAGCCACTTTATCACCTTCCTATTTTCTGAGCCATAGTGGTGTTGTTCCTGCTGGGCACAGTCATTTTAATCATGTTTTTGATGTGCTACTTTCTGCCGTGCTCTCGATTATCACGTACACAAGTCCTCACTGCTTTATTCCTTTGAATCTGTTTGGAAACACAGTCTCCTGGCCTACGTTTTTTGTTTTCTCTTTTTTAATTTTTTTGTATTTTTTTTAAATTTTACTTTGTGCCAAGTACTTCACCATCTGGACATCTCGTAAACTGACATCTGTCAAACTGAGGTCTCAAATTCAACATTTCTGTTCTGAGACATGCGGTGTTTTTTAGGAAAAAGTAAGAGGTGAGACACAGGAATTAGCATATGTTTCTTTAGTTCCTGACCCTTTGAATTCTGAATCAGCATTTTTACCCTGATATTGAATAGTTCTGCATTTGCTGATGTTTGTAATTTTGTAAGCCTTGCGGAGTTAACTATTTTATGGCATGAAGGCGGGAAGAAGATTTACCACGTACTATTAAGACCTGCTCTCTATGCACTGGTTAACTTCCCTTCGTTTTGGTTACATGTTCTCCTCGGCACTACGTGAAAGTGAAGACGTTCATTGTTCACTTCTGTGAACTTCCGTTTTTGTCAAATTCATCTATATAATTAAAAGTTTTTACCCACTCACTTGCCTCTATGACTACACAAGAGATCAGGAATATGTTTCTCCGGTCTTTTAATAAAGCCATAATATAATAGTGGTATCTTTAGAAGTTAAAGGAATTTGAGAATCTGGAAATGTAAACTCTCTAGACAGACAGTCAAATCAACTTCCACATATGCTTTTTTGATTGAAAATAATTAAGAATATTTTTGTACTCTCCCTTTCTAGTGCCCTTGCCCTTAATATGCGTATGTGTGTGCACACGCACTTTATTGCTTTCGTTCCTCAGTGCCCATGGATGATATGTTCTTGCTGTTTCAAATCCTTCTCTATGCACAGCAGATGAAAACTGCATTGTCACTGCTAACACTATAAATCCCCACAGTGTTGAGTGAAATGTATGTGGGTTTGGGTTTTCACAGGAATAGAAATTCAACACTGCCACTCAGTGATACAAGATTGTCTTCACAAGTACTACCTACAAGGCCAAACCATCCTGTCATCAAATTTCTACTTAATATGCGAAATTAATCAGGGTGATTATCAGTTGGTTATCACGGCTTTTGAAAGGCAGACATAGGCGTACACAGCATGGGTTACATGGGATTGTGCTCACTCAGCATTTAGGAAGACATACTTAACTCTTAAGTGTGTCCTATTTCCTATGGCCCATTGTCCTCTGCTGTGCTGAGGCAAAGCTGTTGTTCTGCATTAACAGCTGTATTTCCTGTGCTGTCACCATCTGGAAGAGGAGAAAGAAAAAGGAAGTATTAATGTAATTTTCTCTTATCCAATATGTGCTCAGTCTCCAGAGAACCCTAAGACTTTAAGGTATAAGGGATATCTAAAGATCAGAAAACCTATATCCTTACTTCTGTTTGATGCTGGAATCTGCTCTGACAGTTTTAACTCATTTATTCACTACTTCATTATTATTTATTATTAATAATATAATGATAAATACAATTTGTTATTATTAACTAATTTATTCACCAATGATTTCAGCCAAACAAGATTTATGAGATTCATTCATTTATCCATTTTTCTTTGAATATTCATTTCATACTGTGCTCGGAAGATACAATTGAGAAATAGCAAAAATCCCAGCTCTCATGAATTTTACATTTGAGCAGAAAAAGAAAGACCAAAAACCAAAAATAATTAGCAAAAAGGTATGACGTCAGGTATCATTAAGAGTCTAGATGAAATAGGGAAAAGAATTGCCAAAGGGAATGATGGGGCTCAATTTCAAATCAGATGATTAGGAAACACCTCACTGAAGAAGTGTCTGGGGACAGAAGCCTCGAGAAGTGAGCATGAGTGTTATCCACAGAAGAGCTTTCTAAGGCAAAGCCAAAACCCTAACCCAAACACTTATGTCTATAAAAGCTCTTAGGTGTATAGTGCCTGGTGTTTTTGAAGAGCAAAGGTCCTGTGTGGCTAACACACAAGAAATAAGGGAGATAATAACAGGACACATGGTCAGAGAGGTAATGTGATTAGAGGAGAATGATATGCAGATCTCCTGGGACATTGTAGGCTACCGTAATGATTTTTGCTTTCTCTCTGACTAATAGAGCAAGTCATTGATAGGTTTTGAAGGATGGAGTGGCATTATATTGACATTCTAAAAGACAAATATCTATATATTTATATATTGGTGTCAATATAAATATAGATATGGATAATTGCCCCCAGCTTCAGTGTGGAGAATAGATAACTGGGTTGAAATCAGAATCAGGGAACAAATGAGGAGACCATCATAATTCATAATTCTCTAGACTAGAAGCATGGATGGCTTGGATCATGTCACTGTGGTGGATGTCGTGAGCTACAGAATTTTAAACATATTTTGAAAGTAGAGCTGATAGGATTGGTGGCCAAAGAAGTGAATGCTGGCTATAAAAGAAGAAGAATTAAGGATGACACCAAGATTTTTAGCTTAGGCAGCTGAAAAACAATGTAGCTATAATCCAGATGGAGAAGATGTCAGGGGAAGCAGGCTTTGGGAGATAGGACAAGGTGTCTTTGACTACTTAGGTAAAGACAGTAGGTGGTGTTGCACAGGTCTGGAATTTGGGGATTTAGGGGAGAAATCCAGGCTGGAGAATACTTTTAGAGTTCACTCATATTTAGATAATATTTAAAGCTATGATTGTAAAGGAGTGGATTTAAATAAGAAGAAATATCCAAATATTTTGTTTAAAGGTTCTATATGTTAGGAAAATGGGAAGCTAAGAGGAATAACCACTGATACAGAAAGGAAAACACTGGGCGGGGAAGAGCCCCAGAACACCACTGAAGAAGGATTTTTAGAAAATGGCTATGCCTAAAACTACTATAATGTTACAGGTCAATTCTCTCAAGTTAGAAAAGTGGGAGTGAATAATATGTAAAATTCTGCTGATAAGTAAAGGATGGGAAAAGCTGAGGACTCCAGCATCTAGCAATGTGTTTCTAGGTGATTCTGAGAGAAGTAGTTTTGGCATCAAAGTCTCACTGGAATATTCTCGAGGAGACCAGGCTGCAGAGAATAAGTTTAACCAATTGCTTTGAGAAGACTGTCTATTAAGTAGAGCAAAGAAAGAGTGATACTTAGGGAGAAATGGGGCCTGTGTATGGGTGTGTGTGTGTGTATGTGTGTGTGTGTGTGTGTTTAAAGACAGCACATATCACAAACAGATTTTATTCTTATTCTCTGGGAATGGTACCATATGAAAGTCAACTCATTCCATCTTTGACCTGTCTGACTTTTACACTTTATTTCAATCATCCACCAACATCTCTCACCACCATCTCTGTTAAAATCTTCTTGAATTAGTGACCTTGCTGAGTTATTTTTTTCCTCATACCACCAAACCATCAATAAAGGTTTGGGTTGCAAACTCCAGTTTCATTGTAGTATGGGAGCATCTTAACATCTATACAGATGTCTTTCCGAACAGCAAGTGCAGAGATCTAAACTCCCCTTTTCTACATCTCAAAAAATAAACACTACAGGGAGTAAAAGACAGGGATGTCTCCATTTTAGTCAGTAGTTTGGCTTCCTTTTTTACCAGTAACTCATACTTTCAGGGACATACTTTCAGTTTGAGTATTGCAATTGAGGTTCCTATGTAAAAATGTGCATACATAATTATTTTAAAGAAGCAATTTGTAATTCTCTTTGTATTATGCCACAAGAGAAATGTTCATGAGGTAATGCCTTCTTACACTGAAGATTAGAATACACCAAAAGGTTTTCTAAACTATAGAAGGGACTTGGCAGTATCTACAGTTTTTGTCAATTATCATCACAAACACTACATAACAAACCACTTACTAACCTATGTGCCCAGCATCCATGAAATGGAGAAATGCTGTAGACTCTTAGTAGACAGGACTGCTGTCTACTGCTACTTAGTAGACAGGACAGGCAGACAAAATGGGAAGGTGTGAAAAATAATGCAATTCATTTTTTAGTGCTGTTGCAATTTGCTGTGTTTTTCTAACTAGCTCAGGATATATCCTAAGTAGTGACTATTAAAAAGAAAAATGATGGTATGAGAAGTAAACTAATATAAATCTAATTATTAAATATGGAATAATGTTGTGGTTGTGAAAAGTTCTTGAAAAGAGTTCATTATCTCAGCCCCTTCACTCAGTTAACTGTGTGTCCATAGACAAATGTATCATTTTTTTTCATCAAATTTATGATAACGTTTATATATTTATATGCGCTTTTTTTGGTCTGCTCCCCCTAGTTAACTGAAAACTCCTCAAAGACCTAAACCATATTAATCTTGATCCCCAGAGTATCACTAGCCCTTAGCACATAATAGTACCCAGTAAGCACACACTGAAGGAAAGAGGGAAGGAAATGTTGAGTAAGCAGGAGCCAAATGAAAGAAAGAGAGAGGAGACTGATAGGCAGAGGGGAAAACAGAATAGTGGGTTCTGAAGAGAGAAGGAATGTGGTATGCAGACCTGGAAGCAGTCTGTCCAGTCCAGTATGATTGGCTGACAGGAAAAGGACAGAAAGGGCTTAGAAATAATCCATACTCTGAGGGCACAAGATGTAAAGGTCATTCTCAATAGTTTGAATGGCAGTAAGATTCTACCGCTATGTTCTATAAGAGAAAGTTGTGTAGCAAGATTTCTCTTAAAAAAAAAAAAAATTAGTACTCTGGTGTCTCCCACAGAAGTTCTGGGAAAACATGGCACTGAACACATACTCACCCAGGTGTACACACATTTCTCTATCACTTCTCCTGAGCCAATCACTTCAGGGAGCTGGGAGGCTTGGAGCTTGGAGCCCATTCCAGGGAAAAGCTGGTGCTAGTCTTTCCCTCCAGCAGAGCCTGGAGAGTGCTGTTCAAGGGAGCCTGACTGGACTGTGTGTACAAGCTTGACTGGCCCTTTGGGAGATAAGGAATACCAGCTGCTTGTGATGGGTCCTGGGGCTACTTCAGGGTTTGGGAGTGCTCTGAGCTTCCCCACGATGCTCCCACTGCCCAGCCAGGCCCCAGGAGAAAGCTCTCTGTCTTCTGTGTAGAAAACAAAGCATATCACATCCCACCAAGCACATTATGGTAACTGAAAAATGTCTTCCAGAATAACAAATTCAAGTCCATAAATGGTGGGGCAAAACCTCTTGTCTCATAAAATCAAGTGGAAACAGTATTTTAAAGTATCAAGAATGATATAAAACACATGAGAGAAAAAAAAATCTGAAAACCAAATAGGATGATATTCAGATTTTCAGGAAGAGAAAAGAATTGGGCAGGCTATCATAGTTAGCTATAAAACGACAATTTCCCTAACCTCAAGAGAAAAACAAATAGGCACTCTCAAAGAGCAAGAATGTAAGTCCCAAGAGAAGTCTGCCCGCCTTGTTCTCCACCGAATCCCCAGAGCCAGAAAAGTACCTGGTACATAGTTGGTCCTAAATGGATTTTTGTTTTCAGAATTAATAAACTTGAGATTTGCTTCTGGCTAAATTTGATGAAATTCTTTGAAGGCATGATGTTAAATGACTTGTAATCTACTTAGGGTAAAGGGTATCAAGATGGAGGAAAAAATGCAACTGTAGTAAAAAATGAAACAAAATGGAACATTGAGGTTTCCTTCAATATGCCTCGAAATTTGACTCTTAACCAAAAGGTAGTAAATTATTATTGATCACTCATACAGGCCATAAATATCAGTCAGTCATGGTGATACCATAACAAACTACCAGAGTCAAAAGTGATTAGAAGGTACATTTAGACTAGGGGCTGCCTGGGTGGCTCAGTGAGTTAAGCCTCTGCCTTCAGCTCAGGTCCTGATCTCAGGGTCCTGGGATCGAGTCCCACATCAGGCTCTCTGCTAGGCAGGGAGCCTGCTTCCTCCTCTTTCTCTCTCTACTTGTGATCTCTCTCTCGTTCAAATAAATAAAATCTTGGAAAAAAAAAAAAGAAGGTACATTTAGACTAAATAAAAAAATGCTTAAACAAAAACTTTGTAAGACTCAAGTACTTGGCATGTAATTGTATGAATAAATGTTTGTTATTTTTAGCAACGAAGTTCATATTTAATAGAATACTTAATTTCCTTTTATAATATCCAAATACTTGTTAAATGTCCAGTAATGGGCTTTGTGTCAGCATATAGCCATTAATGCTATGGGAGTGGAGAGGTTGTCAAGGAAAAAAAATGCATCCCTGTTGTTTCACCCTGAGTAGAATATCTCCTGTCCCTTGCTGAGTGAGAGAGGGAACATGCTAACAGGAGTAGTGTAAGGGCCTATTTAGCCAGAGCGGCTCCACCCCGGTTGAACTGCCATTTTGTTGTTTATGTTGTAAAACTGAAATTGACTCGCCCCACCCCCACCCCCCCCAGGGGAACTTACTTAAAAACAAGTCCCAGAAACCAGTCCCAGGTAACAAAACCCAAATACAAGGGTGGGTCAGGCCAGGTAGAGACATCCAATCAGTGGGGGGGCGCATACTGTCTCCCTAGTTACCAAGGAGTATGGGCCCTGCCCTTTGGGCACCTTTTGGACACCAATTCTGACCAAGGTGATAGGCTGGTTCAAATGTCTACTAGGGTAAATTGTAATTCAATTGGTCACTTATGTGTGACCTAACATGACTATGCAGCTTTCTCTGTGTGTTACAATTTCATTGGCCACCTGTGCATGGCCAGGCCCAACCACATGGCCTTTGCCCTATAAAAGTTAGTCTGTGAAACAGAGAGAGGTCTCCCTCTCTGTAAGGGACGGCCCTGACCAGTCTGTTTGACGGTTGGTTTGATTCTTGATGCTTGGCGCGAAATAAAGCTTTGCTTGATCTTCGCTTTGTATCAGTCTCCTTTAATCACTCCTTTAATCACTGACCCATTATTGGGGGACCCAACATTGGGGACCTAATAGTAGAAAACTGAATTTCATGGTCTCTGGGTGACTTTCTGTACGTACAATGGTATGATTTTCTGTCGATGACTGCAGTATATAAGGATGATCGCTACTTCTTAGGTTCTTGGAAATTTTACAGAGCAATTTCTCATTCTTTGGGATTTTAAGAACATTTACACTAGTCAAAAAACCATGGATCGCCATCTAAATATTTTTTAAATGGACTATTTTTAGAAAATCCCCAAACACATACTGCAAACTATATAAAGAAGTATTACATTCTCCTTCTCTGAATATGTTTGCCAATAATTCCAACAAATTTTGTACGTCTCCCATTTCCCCTTGGTATATAGGAAAGTATGTAAAAACAAATAACAGCAACTTTTCAGACGTCTCTCAGGATGATGGACATCTCCTTTATGGCTCTTATGGGACAGAATCACTCTTATCATATTTTTAACATGTTCTAATAGTAAATGTTTATTGACTTATTTTACTCCCGCCAATTTTGTGTGTATCACCCATCACCTTGTATGATGCTAATTCATTCCAGATGATGAACTGTCCCACTGGAAGTATGAGTGTGTAGCACTGCCAAACTCAGAAATGCCAAAAGAACATTTTATTGGTACCACGTACTCATCTGGGGAAGGATGGCTACATTGTTCTATAAAAAAAATCTCTAAGACACTTAATTTATCACATTGCTTGGAGCCCAGACTGTATCTTTGAGGTTTGCCCTGTGAAAACATGTGCAGTATCATTAGGCAGAATGAGAGAACAATTATATGGAAAACAAAATGAAAACTTTCTTGTTTCTGACCCTTTGGAATCATATTCCACTATTGATGAGGGAACAGAAGGCAAGCGGAGTACAAGCACAGGCTGCCATCTGCACCCTCCCCCCAGCCCCCCACTCCTGGGTGGGACATGGGGGATACTCTTCCAGAAATCTCCCCCAACTATCTTGATGTTAATCCCTTGCTAGAGGAACAACCTTGAAAAGGGCAAGTCCTCTGGTGTCTGGTTCCTTGTAGGTCCTGTTTAGCGTATGAAAGTTCTTTAGAAACCTCCCTTTCCTTTACCTCCCCCCAAATCAGCCACCAGTCACAACCCCTGTGCAGCAGCTCTTTCTGTCCATGGATCCTATCCCCAGGCTTTAAAAAACTACCATTTTGCACCAAAGACGTCTCAAGAATCCTTTCTTGGTGGTCAGCTCCAGACCCCACCGACCACCCTCACTTTTACATTCTAAAATGTCATCATTTGGCACCTGAACATGGGGCTTTGAGTCTTTACATGTGGACGCTGAGCTTTGGTGCAAAATTGGTGAGTACTTTCTCTCCTCTTCGTTTACTCTCATTTCAGGGGCTTTTCTTGGAGTGTGGTCTTATTGGAACACTTGCATCTCGATTGCTCAGGCTGTAATCCTCTAGTCTATGGGTGCTCTGTGGGGAAGAGAAAGACTGCTTTTTGGCTGGAAGTTAGTGTAAGGACTTATTTAGAAACTGTCCCTGCTCCCCGTCCCCCAGAGGATTTACTTGGAAACAAGTCCTGGAAACCAGCTCCAGGTAACAAAGCCCAGATACAAGGGTGGGTCAGGCTAGGTGGAGAATTCAGTCAGTGGGGGGGATGCATACTGTCTCCCTGGCTACCAAGAAGTATGGGCCCCGCCCTTTGGGAGCCTTTGGGCGCCAATCCCAATCGAGGTGTAATAGGCTGGTTCAAATGTCTACTAGGGTAAACTGTAACTCAATTGGTCACCTAGCATCACTGTGGAGTTTCCTGTGTGTGTTACAATCTCATTGGCCACCTGTGCGTGGCCAGGCCCGACCACATGGCCTTTGCCCTTAAAAGCTAAGTCTGTGAAACAGAGAAGGGTCGCCCTCTCTTGTAAGAGGTGCGGCCCCGAGCGTTCGGTTAGATTCTTGATGCTTGGCACGAAATAAAGCTTTGCTTGACCTTCGCTTTGTATCAGTCTCGCTCCTTTAATCACGGACCCATCAATGGGGCATAACAGTATCTTGACTGGAATGGGTAATAAGACACAGAAACTTAATGCCCTCTCTTTATTCCCTCCCTTCCTCTCCTTTCTTTCTTTCCTTCCTTCCTTCTTTCCTTCCCTCCTTCCTTCCTTTCCTTTCCTTTCCTTTCCTTTCCTTTCCTTTCACAGAGAGAGACACAGCAAGAGAGGGAACACAAGTGGGGGGCGGGGGAGAGGGAGAAGCAGGCTTCCCATTGAGCAAGGAGCCCAATGCAGGGCTCAATCCCAGGACCCTGGAATCATAACCTGAGCCAAAGGCAGACCCTTAATGACTGAGCCACCCAGACGCCCCTTTATTCCTGTTCTTATACAAAGTTGTCTGTTTTGTGGACAGACAGCCACCTAAGTCATCAGGACAGCTGCCAATCTTAAAACTCCTGTGTGCGGTTTCCTCCTGATTGATCTAATGTGATCCCCTCCACATCCCTGGTCTGGCCACTTCTGACCATGGGACCTTCACTGGGGATGAAGTTTTAGAATATAGGTGAGGTTCAGTGGGATGGAGCCTGGAGCTGATGACAATAAAGAATTCTTGAGACATCTTTGGTGCAAAATGGTGCTTTATTAAAGCACAGGGGACAGGACCCATGGGCAGAAAGAGCTGCTTTCTTTAGGGTTGGGGTTGGGAGGTGTGGCAGGTTACATAAAAAAAAAAAAAAAAGTTCAATAGAACTTTCATATGCTAAAGACGACCTGTAAAATACCTGGATACAAGAGGCCTTGCCATTGTCAAGGTTGTCCCTTCTAAGCACGGTATTAATATTAAGATAATTGGGAGATTGCTAAAGAATGTCACATATGTCCCACCCAGGCGTGGATGTGGGGGAAGATTGCAAGGTGTCAGCCTTTTGCTTTGTCCTCAGCCAGCATTCTGCTCCCTCATCCCTGGGAGCTGGGTGAAACCAGTACCTGATTGAATTAAAACCCAACCGAGGACCCTTTCTTAGGGAAGTTGGCTGTCAGGACCATGTGTGTGGGAATGTCACTTAGACCATGATGGATTTCAGCCTTTATTATTTCTTGTCAGTGTCCTCTACTAACTACTTAAAACTACAAAATTTGGTAATTTCCCCTTGTAAATCTTTTCTAGTATTTTCCATGGTTAAAATAACAGGACAGTACACAACCTTCAGGACAGATGGTGCCACGGCATGGCATGACATTTCAGTCCATTCACCAGGCACCCATCTGTAGCCTAGGACTTGATGGGGAAAGGAAGGGATGCTGGCACCCCTCCAGGGCCTTTGATGGCAGGAATGCCTTCACAGGGAAGGCAGGATCATGGTCAACAGCTATGTCTTGACTGAGGGACGCCTCCATTTGCCTTTGACACAGTGGATCCTCTGATGTATCCCACGTGGGATGCTAGCCAGGAGTCCAGGGGGATTTGGTAATAGACTTTCTTTACTTTTCCAGGAGTGTGGCCTCATTAGACTTCTTTAGTTCCCAGGGACTCTTGGGAACTAAAGGTACCCCACTCTCTTGGGGTGCCTTTTAACCCACTGGAAGCTAGCTACATTGCAAAACTTAGGAAAGGACTGAGCTCCTGGAAAACTGCATGGCCTCAGTGGGATCTATCAGTTAGGTCTCCTTCACAGCAAATAGGGCAAAGGTACCTAGGGGACCTTCGTGGCTCATGCCTAGGCCTTCACAGCTTTACACCAGGGCCTCTTGAAGAATGTGTTTACCTGGGTGTATCTGGCTGGTAACCCCCTTCTGACATATTGGATGATGATTATGTAACTAAGCTGCCTCCTAGTAAACCCAGGTTGCTGGTGGATACACAGGCCATCCCCAGCAAAGGGGACTCTGACTTTCTCTCTCTCTCTGTTCCTCCTAACAGATGTGGGGTCTTCTCCCTTACTCATTTCCCAGGTTGATGGCTGTAACTAGAGCCAACTGGGGTTAGTCTCCCTCGGGACAGAGACATTAAGGAATATCTCCAAGTAGCTGCAGAAACTCACTTTGTTCCAGAGAACACAGAGAGTATCTACAAAGTCAACTTGGAACTCTCTTAGAGTACTTTGACTTTTTTTTCTTGACAGTCATCATCATGTCTAAAATAATACATTTATACTTCTAATTCTTGATCTTTCAACTGGAATGTCTTTTCTTTCATTTCTTAGGTTGGATCTGCTGTTTTCTTATTACTTCTTGGCTTACCTTTTTGAATTTGCCAGAGCACAACTTGAAGCAACCTCCCTAAGAAAGGAGTGTAAAAGAGGTAAATTTTCTGAGTTTTCCTGTTTGAAAATGTTTTTATTCCATACCTGTATGGTTAATAGTTTGGTAGCTGATGAAAGTACATGTTGAATTTTTTTTATTGGTTTCTAGGTAATTGATAGTACTTTTTGAATATCATTTATATTATATTGAAAATGTCTTTTATTATCTCCACTTTTACACTCTTTGTTTTATTTCAATCCTGAAATTTCATGATGATGTGTCTGTATATAAGTCTGTCTAGAAAGTATTAGATTCTCCATTGAGCCTTTTTCTTTTTGTTGTCACTCTCTCTTATATATCTATATTGTGAAATGTTTAGTTAACTCTTCAACCTTATATTTGATTTGAAATTTTTTTAAATAATTTTGCCAGTCATGTTTAAAAACATGATCCAGTGCATTCAAGAAAAGAAATCTCAGTAGGTCTTTGAATTGTTGAATTTTAGAGGCAAAACCTTTTTTTTTCCCCAGGGGACATAGACCCTTACCTAGGACCAAAATTAAAAAGTAGTAGTAGTAGTAGTCTTTCCCTTCCTCTCCACCTCCCCCTCTTCCTCCTCTTCTTCCTCATTCCACTATTGGTGATGATGTAATGCTGCCAGGGACATAAATTAATACAACCTTCTTGGAGGGTGCTTGCTTAGTAGAGACTGAAGCTTTAACCGGATGACTACAACCTAACTGCTCATACATACAAAGTCTACCTCTAAAAATGTATAACCAAAAAATTATAAGAATACCATAAAAATACATTCAAGAATAGGATAACTCATGGCCAAGATTGAGAAAATACATCAGTTAAGTTACACTTAGGTGCAGGTAACCAGTGAAAAGTTCCTGAATTAATAGAGTGACTTATTTCAAATTAAATATATTAAAATGGGTAGAATCGGCATCAGTTAACTCAGTGGCTTATACATATCATTAAAGAAGTTGGCTTCATTTCTCATATTGGCCTGTGGTACCTGTCTACAAATAAACTGGCAAGAATTATGCTATGATTAGTAATTGATTAAACTAAACAAGATTGAGAGTAATTTATGAAAAAGTTGTCGAGTTTATATTGGTAATTAGCATGTGGTCAGGCTTGCCACTGCAATTGATTAATTAAAGTTTTGGAATTTTACATGACCATACAGGAATGGATCTCACAGAGGTCTACATCTAGGACCCACTGACCTTTGTTTTGGGGTGACAAACTTTAACTTTATTAAATCTCAAAGAGAGTTCATAATAGTTGGTTTGTGCTTAGAGCTTAGTGCAATAGACAGAAAGATATTCAAGTCTCCAAAGCAGCTGAGACAGAGTCAGGCAGGGGCTTTGAGGGATGAGTAGCAGAACACAGGAGTACAAAACAGGAAAGGCAAGTTCAAAAATCCATCCACATTCTCACCATGTATAAGCGGAATGATTCCCTTACATCTCACAAACCACTTACACCTCACATACCTGAAGTGAGCTATTTTGGGGGTCTAGACGTTGACCCCCGGACAAATTCCTCCTTTGTTCAGTCATCCCCATAAGCTTACATAACTTTTGTCACATTGAAAAAGTCCCATCCTGTGTCCCTCAGTATTTTTCTATCATTGATAGAATTATCTGTGCTAATAATCATGCAGGTGCTACACTGTGCAAGTCTCGCAATTTTAAGAGAATTGGAAAATACGTAGGACAAACGTTTAAGGATAGAAACTTCTATCTTACTAGGACATTGTGCTTACAAAATAGTGTTATTTTCAAATTAATTGGGACTGGATTAGTAAGATTCAGTCTGACTTAGAACTTCAGATGAGCAGTAATCTGTGTGTACCAGAGACACAAATGCTTATGTCTGTAAAATTCACTGGGAGTTGCTAAAATTTATATGATTTTGAGAAACTCTTTGGAAAATTCTGCAGAGCTGAAGAAAAACATCATAGAGACAATATCAACATTTAGAGAAAATAATTTGAACTTTGCTTTTTGGTATAGGGATGTGACGACAATGATGATAATAATATATCAACGACATGTATCTGTTTAATCTCATCCATGGAGTAAGTGATGCTTTTGCTGCTGAAAGGAGAAATTCATTGGAGCTTTAAGTTTTCACCTTTTTAAATGCAAATGACAGTAGTGCTGACATAGCAAACTGAATACAGGACAATACATCACTAAGTAAGCTTTTTAATTCAAGATAAAGATATAAAGCACAAGCAATATCAAGGACTGAACATGAGTAACTTCAAATAGTCTGATTTTAGCACATCACAAAGTAAACTCAGAATTTTCGTGAGAGGAAGGGATCCAGTAGTCATCTGTGGAATTTGAAATTGTGTAACTTTACAGCAAAGGAAGAGACATAAGCTTGATCCACTTGCCAGGGTCTATTATTATAGTGTTATTTTCCCTTATTTTCTTGCATTTTTCCTCTAGTTCCAGTAATTTGAACAGATTCACAAGATACTTAAATAGCAAAGAATATAGGCTATACTCACACTCAACTGTCAAGCACAGGTCAAATAAATGAGGTCCTTTCTTCTGCTAGAAAAATACATCTGTAAGATGTCAAAAATGTCCTGTATCTTTAAAGATAGGTTATAGAGGTGAATGGCTAAGTGCATAACCCTGAGATGTCATGACCTGGATTTGAATCATAGTCAAAACATTTACTAATCATGTAATTCTGGTCAGACCTTTTAAAATGCCTAAGCTTTTTTTTTCCCCCCCTCTCTATCCACCTGTATTCATTGGGTCATTATGAGGAATAAGTTAAATAATGTATATTGAAAGTTATATAAAGTTTTCTCACAATCTTAGCAAATGGATCTAGTGTGGATCACTATACAGGCAAACTTCATGAAAACTATTGGCAAGCCATGACCAAAACATCATTATATGTCAAATATTTTTTCAAAAAATGGTAAAAAGGAAGCTCTGTCTCAAATTAGAAAGAGGAAGAAGAATTTCAGAGTAAAGAAATCAAATTGACACTGGTGATCCTTGCCTGGCCCTGAGGACTGGGTTTCCGTGTGGACTGTGGTAAACAGTGACATGGCCTTACTTGAAGGAAACTTGAAGGTGGCTATAAAGAAGACCACTCACAAAGTCAGGATACTTGAAGTGACAATCTCTAAAAATGAAGGAGACAAGCTACAGAACAGAATTCTTTCCCTTATGCTATGGATGGGAAAAATAAAAAGATCTTTGAAAACTTGAATCCCTAGTCCTGGACCACACATGAGAAGAGATCAGAATTTCCATAAGACAACACAACTTTAAAATATTACATAAGAGAGCAAAATCAATATCTAGAAATGAAAATACAGAGTGATTTTAATATAATAAATAGCCTAAAAAATTGTTAAGTGAAGAAAATTAAAAAACTGTTAGACATGGGAATACACGCACATAAGAAGAGAAAGATAAACATGAGAAATGGGAAGAAAAGAGAGGGTTCTAGCACATTTATAATGGTAGTTTCCAAATGGAAGAATACACAGGATATTTTCTGTAATTTTCCATATTTACTTAGGGAAAATTTCAAACATGAGAGCAAAATGAAGCCATTTTTCAGGAATAAGGCATAATATTAGTTATAATCTGACTTTAACAGAATGAAAATGTCTTGAATAAGAAGTGAGTTATCAGTAAGAAGCAAGACAGTCAGTACAGAAATTCAACTTTTGGCCAGGATGGAGTAACAGGAACCAGATCTATGCTTCCAAGTGAAACTATTTAAAAAATGAACGAGATTATGAAAAAGTGGTTTTCAAGACACTGGGCATCACAAAATGAAGAAAAATGATCCCTTAGAAATGGGGTGGGGAGGAACATGAGCCCTAGAAAGACCCAAGCTTACTGCATTAAGCCTTTTTAGTCTAGGGCATTACAGAGGACAGACCCAAGTCTAGTTCTAGAGGTCTCTGCATTAGCAGTAGCTGGGAATCTGGAAGGTCAAAGCAGCAGGGGTTCATGGTAGGGAATCCTGTGAGGAAAGAGTTGGAGAGAGAAAATTTCAGAGATCAGTAGAAGGTTTCTTTGAATATTCAGCTGAGTACTTACCAGGCTTGCATGTGAGAAAACTCATCAAGGCCAGGAAAAAAGCACCTGGAAGAATTAGAAGGAACAGTGATTGATGTTTACACAGAGCTAGGAATAGGGTCTGCTCCCCTCTGATACTGGAAAACTTGGTGATTCCTAGAACATGACACAAAGTGTTTCTTTGAGCTTATGTACTAAAGGTGTAACAATTCATTTAATGTTCTCTTTCCTCATATCCAATATCTATCAGTTACGGGTCATTTTTTATTAGGTGATATTTGCCCTTCCCAAAGGTGGTATTTTCCCACATTCTTCCAACTTTTTTTTGGCTTTCTCAACTCAGACCATGAAGCTAGCATTACCTTTATATAAGAGGTACTCCTAAATTTAGCATAAAAATCAATTTATAGCCCACTTGTGGTATATTATAGATTGATTGATCTGTTCATGAGCCCTTCCTAAACTTTGAGAAACTTTTAGGGTATATTAAATATATTAATGTTGTTTGCTTTGAATTCTGATAAGCAGGTTAGGCTAATCAGCTGTCAAAGAAATTACCTCCAAAGCCCTCTAATGAATATGCTTGCTTATTTATTTATTTATTTATTTATTTCAATTTGCTTTCTTTACTCTTCCAGTTACATTGTCCATAGCAGTCTTTCAAAATACTTCAGAATTTGTTGATTTCTCCAGGGCCGAAGGATCTTGACTGAATGTGCCTATATCTGTGCAGAAAGGGTATTCTTGGATGCTTCCATATGTTAATACATTCATAGAAAAATAGAAAAAACCTTCTGCAGCTTTTACCTGCACAAAATAGGCACTAGAGTTTGAGGAAGCATTCTTACTTTTCCTATTACAGAGTTCTTCTTTTTTTTATTTTTAAAAAATTTTTATAAACATATAATGTATTATTAGCCCCAGGGCTACAGGTCTGTGAATCGCCAGGTTTACACACTTCACAGCACTCACCATAGCACATACCATCCCCAATGTCCATAGCCCCCCACCCTCCCCCCCCCCCCCCCCCCCCGCCATCCTCAGTTTGTTTTGTGACATTAAGAGTCTCTCCTAATACAGAGTTCTTTAAGCAGGAATTATTCTCAGTGTTAAACAACAGAATAAAAAAATTATCAAAAAATTTATAAATTATAAATTATAAAATTTTAAAATTATATTAAAAAAAAACCCTATTCCAGAGAAAATACTGTTTTTATCATAGAACCCACCCCTCCAGATGAGCATACATGTTTGAAGACATAAGTCCTTTTTCCAATCTAACAAATTCACAGAAAGAAAAATTCTGTGTGGGCTATACCAGTAACTTTCTCATGTATTCAGGTACTTAAGACAACAACACTGTCAGTAGGGTGCTGAATTTACCAGAATAGCAATACTGTGATGAACCAGACTGCCTTAGACTGTACTGAGAAATAACTGTTCCAATTTCTCCCTCCCTGTTCACTCTCAGCTGCTCAGAGGGAAAGTCCTTCCCTTTGATTTTCGCCTGAGTTCCCTTATCTCAGCAGAGCCAGAACACTTACACTGAAAGACTTTGGAAAAGCTGTGGGAGCAGCAGGGATTAGGGCAGCTGTGGAGTCCACTGGATGGCAGAGGAGCAAAGCCCAGAGGAACTCAATGATTTTCTGACCTGCCTTTCCTCTCAGCAGCCTCAGGACTTGTCCCCGTGTCTAAAAGACAACTTTGTATCAAATCACAGGTTTTCAAACCCACAAGGATTCTTTGAGATTTCTTGGAAACACCTCTAATGATGTGCTTTTAACAGGGACAAGGGGAATTTTAAGGGCCGGTGGGTCTTCTATTTTAATAGAGCAGATTTGCTTTTAGCTTTTTTTTTTTTAATATTTGGACTTTATTACAATTTGAATTAAAAAGTTTTGAGAACTACTAATCCAAGTGACCACCACAGTCCTCTCTATCCCTGTCATGCCAATGAAATTCTAGAATTCGAGTGAGGTTCATTGGGGTGAAGCCTGGAGCTGATGACCAAGAAAGAATTCTTGAGACATCTTTGGTGCAAAATGATGGTTTATTACAGCACAGGGCAGGACCCATGGGCAGAAAGAGCTACTGCCCCGAAGTTGTGAGGAGTGGTGATGATAGACTATGGGATTAGGGGAGGTAAAGAAAAGGGGGGCGTTCAAAGAACTTACATGTTTTAAAGGAGACACACAGGATATCAGAGGCTTGGCTGTTTGTCAAGTTAAGGTGGTTTTTCCTTTTAGTAAGGCATTAACGGTAAGATAGTTGAGAGCGTCCTAGGGGAATGCCACACTCCTGTCCTTATCAGTGAGCTTTAGGTTTAGAAGAAATTTAACTTTACTTACATTTCCCTCTGCCTCAGGCTCCCTCAATTTTAGGGAGGGGAAGATGGTGTTAGGGCTTTAGGAACTGAGTTATGAGTCTTTGGAAGTTAGGCTGTTGGTAAGAAAGCCTCTTCCTTGTAAATCACAAGGACATTTGTAATGTGAGGGAGACTCAGGCCTTGCAGGATTGTGATATCTAAAAGTTAACTGTTTTTCCTTGAGGGCAGCCAGGAGTGCCTGAGGAATGTCACACAAGTCGGAGGGCAGGCTGAAGTGGGTGATGTAGGGTGCCAGCTTCTCCTTTGTCCTCAGCTAGCCTTCTGTTCCCTCATCACTGCTCTAAGGCTTTATTCCATTAATACCCAAGTAAACAGCCATCCTCCTGACCTATCATCTTAAACTATTTGACATTCATTTTAACACTGATGTCACCCAAGTAACCTAGTCACAGATTTCTAAACAAAGTAAAAACATTCTGCTAGCCTTGAAAATTTTCTTTAATTCACAATATACTATTTTTAGACAAATTCAAGAACCTCTGTTTCTTACAAGTTTATGTCAATATAGCTTCTCTATTGAAAATGTGGAAGATTGCAGATTGATGTTCTCAAACCCTGATATAACATTGGAAGGATTCAAGCTCTAGCAGAATAACTTACTGTCATCTATTCTTTACTCAAGGAAATAAAATACAAATAGACTTTATTTTGGTTTTGTCCTGTTTCTCTCCTTCCTGGTCTTTAGTGAGGCATCTTTAAGCAAATATCAATTTATTGATAATTCATTTGGAACAATATCGTCTGTTTCTGCCAGAGTATTGTCTTTGCTGCCAGTGGACTTCAGTGAGGTAGCCAAACAACCGGCCATAGATGTCTTTCACTTAAGGTCACTCCCGATAGTCCCATTTTATCTGGAGTAAAAAGATACTCTTCCTTGAATTACTAGTGCAGGACTGAGAAGAGATTGTGGTATTTAGCAAGACTTGCTCAAGGGTTGAGAGGTGAGAAGAACCTGTGTTCCTGGCCTGACAGCCTGTCTTACCTTGAATAACTGATAAGACACAGACCAAATCTGATTCATTCAGTTTTATAAAACTGTATGAGATTAATTATTCCATGCCAAATTATAATTTGCACAGTTTTATACAGATACATTTGAAAACCTAGGTAAAATACATAGCAAATTCTTTTAAAGTCTTTTTTCTAAATATGTTAATATTTATATTTTTTCCTAAAATAATTCTCCTCAAAATCTATCCCCGTAGAGACAGAAAATTCAAAGAGACCAATGCCAAAGAAAAACTAGGAAAATAATAGTTAAAGAAAATCTCACCAGGGATTTTCACAGGGGAAAGACACCAGGGAGATGCACAGGGGAAGTAAACAAATTCTTCTGAAAAAACAACCCTAAACTGCATGAAGTATTATAGAATATATGAAAAAGAAGTTTTTAAGAATTTCTTTGGCATGAATACAACATGGATATCAAAACCTGACAAAAATTACAGGTGATTTTTTTAAAAAATGTTATTATAGTTGACTTATAATGTTACATTAGAAATAGATTTAACAGATGTAAAATACTGGGGTAGTTATGTGTAAAAAAAAAAAAAAAAAAAAGACAAATGGATCCATTCTAGACCTTTTGAGAGTAAGCATTTGAGATTTTGAATAAAGGATCCGGCAGGAGGTAAGGAAACCAGCAGAACTTTTGACAATATCACGGGGTTTTAGAAACAAAACGTCTGGAGCTGTCAAGGCAGCCAAATTTGAGGAAACCATGATGCCAGAGAAAAGGAGGTATAGGTGCACCTGAAAGACCTCATGGATGCACGGGGCTGGCTCTGAGACACCAGCCATGCCGGAAAACAAAACAAAACAAAACAAAACAAAACACAGAGTTCAGGTCTGGACCTGAAGGAAGAGTTTCTGGGAGATTTTTCAAGGGCTGTACCCGACGACCTGGGTCTTTATTTGGCAAGATAAATAAATGCATTAATAAATGCTTAGCCTTAAAAGAAATACGAAAACTTAGACAAGATTGAAATGAACAAACTCTGCTTAAAGATACCATCCTTAGAGTGAAGAGTCAAGACACAGAGTAGAAGAAATAATGGACAGTGAATTATATTTGAAGACTAGTAACCACAATGTAAAATAAACTAAAAATAGTTAAAAATTGAGGCACAGATAGCAAATGTGCAAAACAGTTGAACAGGATCTTGGTACTGAGTTCATACATAAAACCAAAAAATGTATTAATGAATCATTAGGGATATAGTAATTAAAACTTCAATAGGATACTACAACACATAATCAAAATGCCTAATTTTAAAAATATACAAACATGTCCAGCATTCACAAGGATACAGAGCAAACAAATTGCCCATACCATGCTGGTAGAAATGTACATCAGTGCATCCATTTTAGGAAATTGGATCTGCTGGATCTACTAGATCAACATCTACTAGAGCTGAGCAAATACAAATCCTATGGTCAGCAGTTCCATTCTTTGTCATGGACTTGACTCAGTGTTTGACATTCCATCAGTAAAATCAATATAAACTGCTTATTGTTGCACTATTACTATAGTAAAGTTGGAAATAAGCAAAGTTTTCATTAATAATAAAAAGGATAACTCTATTTTTTATATTTACAAAAAGAAAAGTGAGTATATTAATGAAGGAATGTTGCTACATTCTATTTTTTTATAAATATAAAAAATACTATAGTTTATATTAATGAAGGAACAATGGGTCATGCAACAGAATGGATAAATTTCACAGGCATAATGTTGAAGAAACAATAGAGAGTGGATATATTTAAAGCTAAAGACCAGGCAAAACTAGAAATCCCAATCGAGGTTAATTTGGGGAAGTGAAATTTTTCTTGTACACTCCAGTGTTCTATTTCTGCAGCTGCAGTCTCGTAATGGAAGTCTCCACTTTGTAAATGATGATTATTTTACTGGCAACTTGTTCAACTTTCTGTATTCTTCAACAATTTAAAAACGATGTCTGATTCTCGACCTTCATTAATAAAGTTAAATTTGTTAATGAAAAATCATACATGTTTATAACTATAATAAATTAGTAATTCTAAGTATCTCACAGCCAAAATTATTACAGGAAATATGGGAAATCACATTTTTTTCCTCCCCAGAGACCACAAAAAAAGAAAAAAAAAATGATCCATACACAATACCTTTCATTAAGCTTCAGATAGACAGACTTTGGGCAGCTACCTTCCACAAACTCAGTGACAGTACTTGCTTTCAGGAAAGGCATTTAAAGGATATCTTTTGGGGTGCCTGGGTAGCTCAGTTGGTTGAGCAACTTCCTTCAGCTCAGGTCATGATCCCAGAGTCCCAGGATCCAGTCCCACATAGGGCTCCCGGCTCTGTAGGGAGTCTGCTTCTCCCTCTAACCTTCTCCCCTCTCATGCTTTCTCTCACTCACTCTCTCTCTTTCCCCAATGGATAAATTAAAAAAAAATTTTTTTTTTAAATAAAGGATCTTTTGAGTACCAAAATAGCATATAAAATCACATGTGTATTTTGTAAAATATAAGGGTACAAAATAAAAGAATGTATCTATCTTAATTACCTACCTACAGTTCACTTTTAAGGAGTTAAATTAGGTTTATTATTGTGGAAGATGCCCATCATTTAAATGTTGGAATTGTAACACACAGGTGTTGTTTTCTGTACTAGCATTTTTAAGAAGATATAAATACTTGTGCTTTTAGTATTTGTTTCTATTTTTTCTTTATTTAAAAAAATATTTACTTTAGAGAGAGAGCTTGTGCAGGGAGCAAGGGCAGAGGGAGAGGAAGAGAGAACCTCAAGCAGACTCTTTGCTGAGCTTGGAGCCCCTTCGCAGGGCTTGATCTCACAATGCTGAGATTATGACCTGAGCTGAAACAAAGAGTCTGATCCTTAACCAACTGCGCTACCCAGATGCTCCTGGTGTTTCTTTTTTTTGAACTCATGAAAGGCTTCAGTTTTAGTATTACCTGTTTTCTAATATTACAAATACTAACAAAAATATGCTGGTGCCTTTGTGTAATCTTTAGCAATATCTTTAATCTTTGGAAATTTAAAATGTGTCTACTTCTATTCATTCTATGTCTATAGAGAGAGACTCAGAGGTAGATGGCCCAGTTTCACAATATTTAAGTGACACAAATTACATTTCAACAGTCATATCTCAAAATAAGGCTATGCTAAAACTCAAGCCTTCAAGACAAACAGACTTGTATAGGAAAAACATAGCAAGAGGTTGAAAAAGCTCAAAGAATCAAATGAATAGGGCAAGAGGCTTGGTCAACATATAAACTAAGAACATCACATTTAATATCATTCTGCAGGAGGAACATGGACTTGCAGGGACAATATGACTTATGCATGCCGTGCTGAAACATTGTGCCAAAGGAAACCACATCCATTATTGTAAAGAAACTGCAGGTGGGGGGCTACTTAATAGCCATGAAATGATATTCTCAGCCCAGTCAAAGACCAAATCAAAACCTTAAAAACTGACATCTTGCCATTTATTCTTCTTTAACAAATAAAATGTCTTATTTTACCTGTCACTGCTCAAGACCACAGCCCAGCCCTCTGCTTTCTTAGAATTCTGGAAGGAAAATCACCACCACAGTAAAAATGTTCTCTTTCTCTATGTATTTAACTTTTTCATAGGCAGTATTTATAAAATGTAGTGTTTTTGAAAGCATTTCTTTTGCCTAAAGGAAAAGAAAATAAAATTGCAAGTGATTTTTAGCCTAAAAGCAAAGTGCGATTTTCCCAATTGGCACTTTTATTCAAAATTGAATATGAAAATCAAATAGCTCCTGGCAAAGACAGTGATGATCAAAGGTAGAGATTATGAAAACCAAGGTTCTGTTAAAAAAAAAAAAAAAAAAGGAAACTACTTTGCCTTGTCATTAAAAGTGAAAATGATATTAACATATTAGTCTTAATATGGACTGCCGGATATGGCAGAGAACAATTGATCTGGGTGGCAAATGCATAGTGGAAATCAGAAATTGTTGTATAAGGAGATAAAGAATTTACAGCAAATTTACAGCAAGATGCTCTCAAAACATGTCCTCTTTCTATTAACATTTGAATCCTGCTGGCTATACATGTGTATCTGAGGTTGAGAGTAATGAGACTTCTGTCATTTTATTCCTCAGGAATAAGTTACTCAGCTCCTAGTAGATGGCAGGCCCTGGTCCCAGTCTTACAAATGCAAAGATAAGTGAGACATCCCCACACATTGCTAGGAATCAATTATATTTAAAGGAAAAAACTTACTATGAGTGTTCCACCTGCCAAGAGTTTGAGGGTGTGTGTTTTATATAGGAATAAAGGAGAAATTAATACTGCTGTTCAGCAGATAGAATAGATTTTTATTAAGAGCATATTGTGCTCAGCATTGTCCAGGTTGTGGCATTACAGTAATGAAGAGTTAAAGCATGATTTTCATATGTATTAAGTTTTTTTTAAAGATTTTATTTATTTGGTAGACAGAGATCACAAGTAGGCAGAGAGGCAGGCAGAGAGAGGGGGAGAAGCAGGCTCCCTGCTGAGCAGAGAGCCCCATGTGGGGCTTGATCCCAGGACCCTGAGATCATGACCTGAGACAACGGCAGAGGCTTTAACCCACTGAGACACCCAGGCACCCCTACTGAGTAAGTTTTAAAACTTGCTCAAAAAAATTAAAAGATTCCCCACATAAGGAATACAAAGGTTAAATACAATAACAAGAACCAATATTCTGTGAAACAAAATAGTGGCATTATGAGCACAGAAGTACTGGATAAAATCTCTATAATATGGACCCAAACAAGGGTGTCTACTCAAGCTCTCATATTCAATATGCTGCTGGAAGTTCTTGCTAGAGCATGCCAGCAAAGACAAGAGTAAAATGTATTAGAATTTAAAAGAAAGAAGTAAAATTGTCTCTATTTGCAAATGATATGTTTTTATTTATTTATTTATTTATTTATTTAAGATTTTATTTATTTATTTGACAGAGAGAGAGAGATCACAAGCAGGCAGAGAGGCAGGCAGAAAGGGGGAAGCAGGATCCCTGCTGAGCAGAGAGCCCGATGCAGGCCTGGATCCCAGGACCCTGAGATCATGACCTGAGCTGAAGGCAGAGGCTTTAACCCACTGAGCCACCCAGGCACCCTCAAATGATATGGTTTTATATATAGAATCTCAAGATTCAACCAAAAACCATTAATCAAAGAATTTAGTAAGTTTCAGGATACAAAATTAGCATAAAAATCAGTAGCTTTTCAATACACTAACAGTAGATTTTCTGAAAATTGAAAAAAATCAATCCCATTTACAATAGCATCAAAAATGATACTTAGGAATCAATTTAATTAAGGAGATAAAAGATCTTTACTCAGAAAACTGTAAACCAAACTTTTTAAAAAATTGAAGGAGACTCAAATAAATGGAAAGTTATCCCATGTTCATGAGTTGGAAGAATTAATGCTGTTAAAATGTCAGTACTACCAAAATCCATCTATAGGTTCAATACAAATTCTATCAGGATTGAATGACACTTTTTACAGCAGTAGAAAAAAGACTCTTAAAATTTATATGGAACCACAAGAGAAAAATTACCTTAAAATGGATTAAAGACTTAAAACTAAGACCTAAAACTGTGAAACACTTAGAAGAAAACATAGGAATAAAACTCCTTGATGTGGATCTTGGTAATGATTTTTTAGATATGATACCAAAAACACAAGGAACAAAATTGAGAATAAATAAGTGGGGCTACATCCAACTAAAAAGCTTCTGCACAGCAAAAGAGAACATCAACATAGTGAAAAGTCAATCTATGGAAAGGGAAAAAAATATTTGCAAACTATGTATCTAATGAGGGGTTAATATCCTAAATATATTTTTCTTTTTACAGTCTTATTTTATTTTATTTTATTTATTGTTCCAGGATTCATTGTTTATGTATAACACCTAGTGCTCCATGCAATCCGTGCCCTCCTTAATACCTACGACCAGGCTCACCCATTCCCCCACCCCCGCCCCTCCAGAAGCCTCAGTTTGTTTCTCAGAGTCCACAGTCTCTCATGGTTCTTCTCCCCCTCCAGTTTCCCCCAATTCACTTTTCCTTTCCTTCTCCTAATGTCCTCCATGTTATTCCTTATGTTCCACAAATAAGTGAAACCATATGATAATTGACTCTCTCTGCTTGACTTATTTCACTCAGCATAATCTCCTCCAGTCCTGTCCATGTTGATACAAAAGTTGGGTATTCATCTTTTCTGATGGAGGCATAATACTCCATTGCATATATGGACCATATCTTCTTTATCCATTTGTCTGTTGAAGGGCATCTTGGCTCTTTCCTCAGTTTGGCGATTGTGGCTATTGCTGCTATGAACATTGGAGTACAGATGGCCCTTCTTTTCACTACATCAGTATCTTTGGGGTAAATACCCAGTAGTGCAGTTGCAGGGTCATAGGGTAGCTCTATTTTTAATTTCTTAAGGAATCTCCACACTATTTTCCAAAGTGGCTGCACCAACTTGCATTCCCACCAACAGTGTAAGAGGGTTCCCCTTTCTCCACATCCTCTCCAATATTTGTTGTTTCCTGTCCTGTTAATTTTGGCCATTCTAACTGGTGTAAGGTGGTATCTCAATGTGATTTTGATTTGAATCTCCCTGATGTCTAATGATGAACATTTTTTCACGTGTCTGTTAGCCGTTTGTATGTCTTCTTTGGAGAAGTGTCTGCTCATGTCTTCTGCCCATTTTTTGGATGTGACTGTCTGCTTTTTTGAGTGTTGAGTTTGAGGAGTTCTTTATAGATCTTGGATATCAGCCCTTAGTCTATAGTGTCATTTGAGAATATCTTCTCCCATTCCATGAGTTGCTTCCTTGTTTTGTTGACTATTTCCTTTGCTGTGCAGAAACTTTTGATCTTGATGAAGTCCCAAAAGTTCATTTTCACTTTTGTTTCCTTTGTCTTTGGAGACCTGTCTTGAAAGAAGTTGCTGTGGCTGATGTCGAAGAGGTTACTGCCTATGTTCTCCCCTAGAATTTTGATAAATTACTGCCTCACATTGAGGTCTTTATCCATTTTGAGTTTATCTTTGTGTATGGTGTAAGAAAATGGTCCAGTTTCATTCTTCTATACATAGCTGTCCAATATTCCCAGCACCATTCATTGAGGAGACTTTTTCCACTGTATATTTTTTTCCTGCTCTGTCAAAGATTACTTGACCATAGAGTTGTGGGTCCATATCTGGGCTCTCTACTCTGTTCCACTGGTCTGTATGTGTTTTTGTACCAGTACCATGTTGTCTTGGTGAACACAGCTTTGTAGTAAAGCTTGAAATCAGGCAGTGTAATGCCCCCAGCTTTGTTTTTCTTTTTGAACATTTCCTTAGTGATTCAGGGTCTTTTCTGGTTCCATACAAGTTTTAGGATTGTTTGTTCCAGCACTTTGAAAAATGCCGGTGCAATTTTGATTGGGATGGCATTGAAAGTATAGATTGTCCTGGGCAGTGTGGACATTTTTTTTAAGATATTTATTTATTTATTTATTATTAGAGAGAGAGAGAGGTAGCGAGTGAGCTCACAAGCAGGCAGAGTGGCAGGCAGAGGTGTAGAGAGAAGCAGGCTCCCTGCCAAGCAAGGAGCCAGATGTGGACTTGATCTCAGGACCCTGGGATCATGACCTGAGCTGAAGGCAGCAGCTTAACCAACTGAGCCATTCAGGCATCCCAGGGTGGTATGGACATTTTAACAGTGTTTATTCTTCTGATCCATGAGCATGGAATGCTTTTCCATCTTTTTGTGCCTTCTTCAGTTTCTTTCATGAGTGTTCTGTAGTTCCTCCAGTACAGATCCTTTACCACTTTGGTTAGGTTTATTCCCAGGTATCTTATGGTTCTTGGTGCTATAGTAAATGGAAGTGATTCTCTAATTTCCCTTTCTATATTTTCATTGTTAGTGTATAAGAAAGCAACTAAAAGCAATCTGTGCATTGATTTTGTATCCTGCCACATTACTGCATTGCTATATGAGTTCTAGTGGTTTGTGGGTGAAGTCTTTTGGGTTTTCCATATAAAGTATTATGTCATCTGCCAAGACAGAAAGTTTGACTTCTTTACCAATTTGAATACCTTTTATTTCTTTTCATTTTCTGATCACTGTTGCTAGGACTTCTAGTACTGTGTTGAACAACAGTGGTGAGATTTGGTGTCCTTGTCGTGTTCCTGATCTCAAAGAGAAGGCTGTCATCTTCTCCCCACTGAGAATGATAATTGCCATGGGTTTCTCATAGATAGGTTTTATGAAGTTGAGGAATTTTCCCTCTGTCCCTACACTTCAAAGAGTTTTAATCAGGAACAGATGCTGTATCTTGTCAAATGCTTTATTTGCATTGAATGAGAGGACCATGTGATTCTTCTCTCTTCTCTTATTGATTTGTTCTACCACATTGATTGATTTGTGAATGTTGAGCCACCCTTGCATCCAAGGGATAAATCCCACCTGGTTATGGTGGATAATTCTTTTAATGTACTGTTGGATCCTATTAGCTAGGATTTTGTTGAGAATCTTAGCATCCATATTCATAAGGGATATTGGCCTGAAAGTCTCCTTTTTCATGGGGTCTTTGACTGGTTTGGGAATCAGGGTAATGCTGGCTTCTTGGGGCTGGAAGTTTTCCTTCTGATTCTATTTTTTGAAACAGCTTCTGGAGAATAGGTATTATTGCTTCTTTGAAAGTTTGGTAGAATTCCTCTCGGAATCCATCAAGTCCTGGGCTCTGGTTTTTTGAGAGGTTTTTGATCACTGCTTCAATCTTGTTACTAGATATCAGTCTATTCAGGTTGTCAATTTCTTCCTGTTTCAGTCTTTGAAGTTGCATCCATTTCTTGGAATGCATCCATCTCTTCTAGGTTGCTTAACTTATTGGCATATAGCTGTTGATAATAATTTCTGGTGATTGTTTCTATTTCCTTGGTGTTAGTTGTGATCTCTCCCCTTTCATTTAAAATTTTATAATTTGAGTCCTCTCTCTTTTCTTTTGGATTTGTTTGGCCAGTGGCTTATTGATCTTATTGATTCTTTCAAAAAACCAGCTTCTAGTTTCACTGATGTGTTCTACTGTATCTCTAGTTTCTAACTCATTGGTCTTTGCTCTAATCTTATTTCCCTTCTTGTGTGTGCAGTTGGCTTAATTTGTTGTTGGTTTTCCAGTTCCTTAAGGTGTAAAGAGAGCTGGTGTATTCAGGATTTCTCAATTTTTTTTTTTGAGTGAGGCTTGGATGGCTATGTATTTCCCCCTTAGGACTGCCTGTGCCATATCTCACAGGTTTTGGACCAGTGTGTCTTCATTTTTGTTAGGGTCCATAATCAAAGGAGTGAGACTGATACAAAGCGAAGGTCAAGCAAAGCTTTATTTTGTGCCAAGCATCGAGAATCAAACTGACCAGTCAGGGTCATCTCTTGCAAAGAGGCGACCCCTCCCAGCCTCACAGACTAACTTTTATAGAGGTAGTTTAGTTGGGCTATACACAGGTGGCCAATGAGATTGCAATACACAGAGAAAACTGCACAGTCATGCTAGGTCTGCAACACACAGAGAAAACTGCTAGGTTACACACTGGTGGCCAATTGAATTTCAATTTACCCTAGTAGATAAATGTGTGCCCCACTGATTGGATGTCTTCACCTGGCCTGACCCACCCTTGTATCTAGGCTTTGCAAGTAAGTTCCTCTGGGAGGGGCAGGGTCAATCTAAGTTCACTGCATAAACACAAAATGACTCCCTCTGGCTAAGCAGGCTCTTACCATTTTCATTGCCTTCCATGAATTGTTTAAGTTCTTCTTTGATTTCCTGGTTGATCCAAACATTCTTGAGCAGGTTGGTATTTAGCTTCCAAGTGTTTGAATTCCTTCCAAACTTTTCTTGTGGTTGAGTTCCAGTTTCAAAGCTTTGTGGTCTGAGAATATGCAGGGAATAATCTCAATCTTTTGGTATTGGTTGGGCCCTGATTTGTGACTCACTATGTGGTTTATTCTGGAGAAAGTTCCATATGCGCTAGAGAAGAATGAGTGTTCTGTTGTTGTAGGATGGAATGTTCTGTATATATCTATGAGGTCCATCTGGTCCAATGTGTCATTCAAAGCTCCTGTTTCTTTATTGATTTTTCTGCTTGGATAATCTATCTATTACTGAGTGTGGCGTGTTAAGATCCCCTACAATTAATGTATTAATATCAATGTGACTCTTTATTTTGATTAACAGTTGGCTTATATAGTTGGCTGCTCCCATATTGGGGGCATAAATATTTACATTTGTTGATCTTCTCAGTGGATAGTCCCTTTAAGCATGATGCAATGTCCTTCTGTATCTCTGACTATAGTCTTTTTTTTTTTATTTATTTGACAGAGAGACAGAGAGAGATCACAAGCAGGCAGAGAGACAGGCAGAGAGAGGGGGGAAGCAGGCTCCCCGCCAAGCAGATAGCCCAATGTGGGACTCGATCCCAGGACTCCGAGATCATGACCCGAGCCGAAGGCAGAGGCCCAACCCACCGAGCCACCCAGGTGCCCCTGACTATAGTCTTTAACTTAAAATCTAATTTATCTGATATGAGAATTGTTACCCCATCTCTCTTTTGGAAAAAACTACAATGCAAAAACCACCAACAGAAAACAAAAACAGAAAAGAAATTTTTTAAAAAATGGAGAAATAACAAAGACAGCTTATATCTCAAAATTCAAGCTCAGAGAAGAATTTTTTTTTCCTTAGAAAACTTCCCTAACTCAGAGGTGTTAGGGTCCGTGATCAAAGGAGCAAGATTGATACAAAGTGAAGGTCAAGCAGAGCTTTATTTTACACCAGTATCGAAAATCAAACCAACTGGTCAGGGCTGCCTCTTACAGAGAGAGCGATGACCCCTAGTTTCACAGACTAGCTTTTATAGAGCAAAGGCCATGTGGTTGAGCCTGGCCAATGAGATTGTCTCCACTTGGCCTGACTTGTCCTTGCATTTGGGCTCTGTTATCAGGGACTGGTCGACCATATTTTACTGGTTTCCCAGACTTGCTTCTAAGTAAGTTCCCTGGGGGGTGGGGGGTGTTTGTGGGTTGGGCAGGGTCAGTTTAAGTTTTACTGCATAAACAACAAAATCACTGTTTAACCGAGATGAAATCACTCTGGCTAAGTAGGCCCTTACAAGGGGCACCAAGAAATGGCCCATTATTAAAATAAGTGGTTTGGCTAATTATACTTTCAGTGAAAAAAAAAAATGATACAGGCAAATGGATGTCTTGAATTTAAAACCAAGCACTTTAAGAAAAGGAAATTTCTGTGCAATGTTACTAGAAATTTAAATTGGTACAACCAATATGGAAAACATTACAAAGATTCCTCTAAAAATTAAAAATAGAACTACCATATGATTCTGCAATTCCACTTCTGGGTATTTTTCTGCAGTAAATAAAACCAAGCACTTCATGTCTTACTACATCCCTTGGAACACTCACCATGGATTCCTAGAACACCAAAAAAAAAAAAAAAAAAAAAAAAAAAAAAACGAACATCTCCAAAAAAGACATTCCCTATTTCTTCACACCATGTATATCTGAGGCTGGGACACAGATTTGCCACTTGGGCTGTGTGATCTTGACTGTTTACTTGATTTCTCTGAACCTGATTTTACTCAGTTATGGGAGTAAGGTATGTTAACAAATAATAAGATGTGCTAACTCCTTGAGAATATGAAGATTAGGACCAATGGATTCATAATCATAACAGCTAACACTTAACATACTGCTCCCATGTGCCCCAGACTCTTAGGAATGCTCTACACGTGTCCACTTACTTAATCCTTGCAACAACTGTATGAACAGGTCCAGTTTTCAGATAAGAAAATTGAGTTCTAGAAAGAGAATATAACTTGCCTGAGATCATTAGCAGAGTTGACTGTCAGGCCTGTGTTCATCTGGCTTTAGAATTGCAGAAATTAATATATACATCACAAAGATCTATGTAACCTCCCATTATTTTTTAATTGCATAAGGTCACAGCAGTTGTGATTTTGACCAAGAGGCTATCAACCACAAAGATTACCTTTCTGCATCACTAAAAGAAATTGTGAATACAATATTCACATGATCAGCATATTCTTTCTCTTAGTTGAGCTATAGAGAAGCCACATATCTTAAAGGTAACATTTTTTAAAATGAAAAATTGTATTCACAGAAATAAAGTAAGTGCCAGATGCTAAAGTCTGCCTATAATCTGCATGCGTAGGCATTAAAAGATCACTAAAAAGGAGACTGACTCACAACAAAAGGACTTCTGTAAATAAGATGTTAATGGCAATAGATTGTGGTATAATTTTGCTGCAAGTTCTGGGAATCTACCCAGTCTCTTGCCTAAAATTGCCTACAGTCATCTCCACGTGGGATTTACATTTGTCATCAACACTGGCAAATTCACAATCCGTTAGCTAAGACTTCCTTTCCTGTGAACACCAAACTCAAGATCACGTCCCAAGTTGTCTTCTCCATTGGTGTTTCTCTTCCCTGTCTTTTCTGTGAAGGCTACAGTGTACTTCTATAACTTTAACAAAAGTTACTTTCTAGTTATGTTAATTCATTAAGCTATAAAGACTGTAACCTGTCGATGAGTCTTTCTATATCTGAAAAAAAAAAAACAAATATGCGCACATATTTGTCTATCAGGTATCTGTCTACCTCTCCATCCCTCCTTTCATCCTAATTCTGTTCAAAAATAAATAAATAAATAAATAATGACAGTCTAGTTTCTATTCCTAAAACTGTGAATTCTGAAATGCTACAACAGCTTGTACATTTGAAATTGTACCTGGCTGATTCCAGGACTGGTATAAGAAATATTCAGGGTGAGTCTGTGATATTTGTATAAGAAAGCAAAGAAATAATAAAGTCTTGATAGTTTTATATCCAAAGGACTTTGAAGGAACTCCCACTGAACAAGATGGGGAAACTCATGCAACAAAAATAAAATCAGATTCTATTCATTAATATAACTGGAGTATATATTTTAAAAGTGAGTTAATAAGGATACTTAGAAGATTTAGTCAAACAACAACAAAACCAAATAGAACACAAACAGAAACTTTATTGATTCCCACCTGGGTATATAGAACACCACTTCCTTACTCTGGAACTGACAATTAAAGTAAAATTTAATATCTTCCTGCTGATCTCCCATTAACTATATTTTAGTGCAATCAAATACTCTTAGCTAATGATGAAAAAGGGTTTTTTGGAGAAGAATTTAATAAGAAAAATCAGAATTAGAATATTGCCATTTTTCACTTTTTTTTTTAAAGATTTTATTTATTTATTTGACAGACAGAGATCACAAGTAGTCAGAGAGGCAGACAGAGAGAGAGAGGGAAGCAGACTGCCTGCTGAGCAGAGAGCCCAGTGCAGGACTCGATCCCAGGACCCTGAGATCATGACCTGAGCCAAAGGCAGCGGCTTAACCCACTGAGCCACCCAGGCGCCCCATTTTTCACTTTTTAATAAAATAATTGTTTTAGGCAGATGTGTAAACAATTTTTAAAAAGTGATGGGGAACTTTATAAAGGAGGAATTAGGCTGTTACCACCAGAACATCAATAATCAATCTTTCAATTATTGAAAGTGAGACAGCCAGATATTTTATACCTCTCAGAAGCATTATTCCTAAAGTTGAACCTGGATTTATGCAGACTTCTAGATAATAGTTCCAATTTTTAAGGAAAAAAAAATCCTCCAATAATTTAAATAACATTAGAAAGGAGACAGAAAAATTAAGAATGTAGTTCTTACCATTGGACAACTGACAAGGCTTTTGAAATGTGACAGCATGTGAAACAAGAAAAAGGAGGATTTGAATAGAAGAAATTCTAGGTTAACAATGACCCCAGAAACAGAGCAACCCAATCCAATGTATATAATTTGAACAAACTATTTCAAAATAGGTATTTTGATACAAATGATGAACTACCACATGAAATAGTATTAGATAAAAAGGAATTGACATATTTTTAGATCTGATGATGGGATTTTGCTAAAGAAAAAAAAATCCACAATTTTGTGAGATGTACACATCATTATATAGTCCCCCACCTTACTATTTTAACTTATTCTTTTTTTTTTAAGATTTTATTTATTTATTTGACAGACAGAGATCACAAGTAGGCAGAGAGGCAGGCAGAGAGAGAGAGAGAGGAGGAAGCAGGCTCCCCGCTGAGCAGAGAGCCCGATGTGGGGCTCGATCCCAGGACCCTGGGATCATGACCTGAGCCGAAGGCAGAGGCTTTAACCCACTGAGCCACCCAGGCGCCCCTTTAACTTATTCTTGATAACTTTTTTTTCCCTTGCCCTGAAGTTGGCTTCATCTGAAGTTAATATAGCTACTCCACTTTTCTTTTGATTAGTGTTAGCATGGTATTTCTATCCTTCTTTAGAGAGAGCCAAGTTTTTGATCTATATAATTTTCCCTTAGCCTGAAAAAAAGAACTGCAGTTTGGCATAGTTCCTGGTAATATAGGCAATCTAAGAATGAACTTAAAAATAAATAAAAAGTTATCTGATACCATTCCCTTAATACAATGATACAGAATTAAATCCATAAAGTATTTAAGGGTAAAAGAGAAATTAACTTATTTGGACGTTTCTTTATTCTTTTACTCTCCTAGATTTACTTGATTTAATTATAATTTCACAGGCCGGACCTTATGACAGCTACTATTTTTTTTTTTTAAAGATTTTGTTTATTTGTTTGACAGAGATCACAAGTAGGCAGAGAAGCAGGCAGAGAGAGGGAGAACCAGGCTCCCTGCTGAGCAGAGAGCTCAATGCAGGGCTGGATCCCAGGACCCTGAGATCATCACCAGTGCTGAAGGCAGAGGCTTAACCCTCTGAGCCACACAGGCGCCCCGACAGCTACTGTTTTTAAAACGATTTCTAGAACACAGTGGCTTCTCCATTGTCCTGTCCTTAATATTCATCCATCAGAGTGTGTATTTTCAACATTCACTGTATTTGTTTACTGGTTATTAAGTAAATGTATTCTTGGGAGCCTTTTCAATATATATTATTTGATCTTAAACTGATATTATATGTTACTGTACATATTATATACTATAAAATGTATGTTATATAACCTTAAACTGATGTCCATTTAGTTACTTACTTCTTATTTTCTGTTATTCCTGCCAGAATCTCACTATTGCCAATGGATGTATATTTATCATTTATAATCCCAGGAATCCCTATCTCCTTCCCACTTTTTTGTTTCTAATCAACTTGTGATCATGTTCTGGGAACTTGAGACTATTAACAGTGTTTTATCTGAATAATAGGAGAGGTATTGAATGTAAATTGAAAATATGGCTACTTCTCTCCCTGTCCTAAAATGTTTCTAGTAGAGATATTTCTTAAGCCTTAAGTTAACAGATGTTCTTACAGGGAAAGTCTTCATTATTCTCTGTATCCAGATTTTCCTAGTTTAGAATCCTCAGATGGAACATGTGGTAAACTGATATCTCCGAAAACTGTATAAAAATGGAGATAATTTCCAAAAGAAGCATTTCTGAAGCACTTTTCATTTATTTTAGCACCATAATGCTTATAACCATAATGAGTTCTATGTTGTAAACAATTATTTAGCTTCTCAAATTGAATAGCACCTTTCACCTATTGAAATTCTTTACATAAAATTAATAAATCAAACTAAGTTGTATTGAATTACAAAATATTATGGCAACACATAGTCTAAGTGCTTCAAAGAAATAGAGCTGAGTACACTTTTTTTTTTTTAAACTAGTTCTTATACAGGTTTGTAATCAGGCAACATAATGAATAACACAATGAACACTACAACCCACACATTGATAAATAATCATTATTTTGCTGTATTTGTTTCTTCTCCCTTTCTGTCTCCCTACACACATGCATATTGATGTAATTATGTGGGTTGGTATTTATGTATTTATTTAGATTCATATATATGTATAAATATAATTTCACAATAAGCTAAAGATATTGTGACAGTTTTCATCTTAAATATTATAGAACATAGTAAATGGAATCAATTCTCTAATTTCCATTTCTGTATTTTCATTGTTAGTGTATAAGAAAGCAACTGATTTCTGTACATTGACTTTGTATCCTGCCACATTACTGAATTGCTGTATGAGTTCTAGTAGTTTGGGGTGGAGTCTTTTGGGTTTTCCATATAAAGTATCATGTCATCTATGAAGAGAGAGAGTTTGACTTCTTCATTGCCAAATTGGATACCTTTTATTTCTCTTTGTTGTCTGATTGCTGTTGCTAGGACTTCTAATACTATGTTGAACAAGAGTGGTGAGAGTGGGCATCCTTGTCATGTTCCTGATCTCAACGGGAAGACTGCAAGCTTTTTCCCATTGAGGATGATATTTGCTGTGGGTCTTTCATAGATAGATTTTATGAAGTTCAGGAATGTTCCCTCTATCCCTATACTTTGAAGCATTTTAAACAGGAACGGATGCTGGATTTTGTCAAATGGTTTTTCTGCATCAATGGAGAGGACCATGTGGTTCTTCTCTCTTCTCTTATTGATTTGTTCTATCACATTGATTGATTTGCGAATGTTGAACCATCCTTGTAACCCAGGGATGAATCCCACTTGGTCATGGTGGATAATCTTTTTAATGTGCTGTTGGATCCTGTTTGCTAGGATCTTGTTGAGAATCTTAGCATCCATATTCGTCAGTGATATTGGTCTGAAATTCTTTTTGGTGTGGTCTTTGCCTGGTTTGGGGATCAGGGTAATGCTGGCTTCATAAAAAAAAGTCTGGAAGTTTTCCTTCTGCTTCAATTTTTTTTGAAACAGCTTCAGGAGAATAGGTGTTATTTCTTCTTTGAAAGTTTGGTAGAATTCCCCAGGGGATCCGTCAGGTCCTGGGCTCTTGTTTTTTGGGAGGTTTTTGATCACTGCTTCAATCTCGTTACTAGATATCGGTCTATTCAGGTTGTCGATTTCTTCCTGGTTCAATTTTGGGAGTTTATAGTTTTCCAGGAATGCATCCATTTCATCTAGGTTGCTTAACTTATTGGCATATAACTGTTGATAATAACTTCTGATGATTGTTTCTATTTCCTTGGTGTTAGTTGTGATCTCTCCCTTTTCATTCATAATTTTATTAATTTGAGGCTTCTCTCTTTTCTTTTGGATTAGTGTGGCCAATGGTTTATCAATCTTATTCTTTCAAAAAACCAGCTTCTAGTTTCATTGATACGTTCTACTGTATCTCTGGTTTCTACCTCATTGAACTCTGCTCTAATCTTGATTATTTCCCTTCTTATGTGTGGAGTTGGTTTGATTTGTTGTTGATTCTCCAGTTCTTTAAGGTGTGGAGACAGCTGGTGTATTCTGGATTTTTCAGTTTTTTTGCGGGGGAGGCTTGGATGGCTATGTATTTCCCCCTTAGGACCACCTTTGCTGTATCCCATAGGTTTTGGACTGAAGTGTCTTCATTCTCATTGGTTTCCATGAATTGTTTAAGTTCTCCTTTGATCTCCTGGTTGATCCAGAATTCTTAAGCAAGGTGGTCTTTAGCTTCCAGGTGTTTGAGTTCCTTCCGAACTTTTCCTTGTAATTGAGCTCCAGTTTCAAAGTGTTGTGGTCTGAGAATATGCAGGGAATAATCTCAGTCTTTTGGTATCAATTGAGTCCTGATTTGTGACCCAGTATGTGGTCTGTTCTGGAGAAGGTTCCATGTGCACTTGAGAAGAATGAGTATTCTGTTGTTTTAGGGTGGAATGTTCTGTATATATCTATGAGGTCCATCTGGTCCAGTGTGTCATTCAATGCTCTTGTTTCTTTATTGATTTTCTGCTTCAATGATCTGTCTATTACTGAGAGAGGCGTGTTAAGATCTCCTACTATTAATGTATTCATATCAATATGACTCTTTATCTTGATTAATAGTTTTCTTATGTAATTGGCTGTTCCCATATTGGGAGCATAGATATTTACAATTGTTAGATCATCTTGGTGGATAGTCCCTTTAAGAATTATGTAGTGTCCTTCTGTATCTCTGACTACAGTCTTTAGTTTAAAATCTAATTTATCTGATATGAGAATCACTACCCCGGCCTTCTTTTGAGGCCCATTGGCGTGAAAGATGCTTCTCCATCCCTTCACTTTCAGCCTGGGTGTATCTTTAGGTTCAAAATGGGTCTCTTGTAGACAACATATGGATGGGTCCTGTCATTTTATCCAATCTGCAACCCTGTGTCATTTTATGGGCACATTTAGGCCATTCACATTGAGAGTGATTATTGATAGATATGTTTTTATTGACATCGTGTTACCTTTGAAGTCTTTCTTTCTGTAGATTGTCTCTATATTTCTGTTCAATGATACTTTTAGGATTTTTTCTCTTTTATAGAACCCCCTTAATATTTCCTGCGGTGTTGGCTTGGTGGTTGCATAGTCTTTTAAGCCTTGCCAGTCTTGGAAACTCTTTATCTCTCCATCCATTTTGAATGTCAGTCTTGCTGGATAAAGTATTCTTGGCTGCATGTTCTTCTCATTTAGTGCCCTGAATATATCTTGCAAGCCCTTTCTGGCTTGCCAGGTCTCTGTGGACAGGTCTGACATTATTGTGATGGGCTTTCCTCTGTACGTAAGGAGCTTCTTTGTCCTAGCTGCTTTCAAGAGGGTCTGCCTACAATTATAATTCTTCATTCTTACTATTAGGTGTCTCGAGGACTTTCAAGAATCTATAATCTTGGGGGGAAACCGTTCTGCCTCTAGTACATGAACGCTGGTTCCATTCATGAGGTTGGGAAAATTTTCATGGACACCTTGTTCCACTATATCTTCTAGACTTCTTTCTTTCTCCTCCCCTTCAGGGATTCCAATAATTCTGATGTTGGAACACTTCGTGGCATCATTTATTTCCCTGAATCTGTTTTTGTGGCTTCTAAGCTGTTTGTTCCAGGCTTCCTCCTGGTGAGAGATGACTGATCGGATGTAGCTGGATGTATCGACTGTGGTGCAATCAAGGTGCACCCTGGAACGTTTCTGAGCAATCAGGATTCCCCACCCAAACGAGAGAAAAAAGAAAAGAAAAAAAAAAGAGAGAGAGAGAGACAGGAAAAAAAGGGAAGATAAAAGAGAAGACTCAGCCCAAATGAGCCCCAAGGTAAGATTTATGAAGTATACAAACAAAAACAGACCAACAAAAAGACTGATAAAAGTATATGACAAGAGAAAAAAATTATATATATATATATATATATGTATATATATATCAGAAAAAGGAAGAATTTCATCAAAAAGAACCCCAAGTATAAGATTTATATACTATCAGGACAAACACAAATACACAGAAACACTGGCAGAAGAAAAAGATGGGAGAGTCATTATAAATTCTCAGTGTGGGCAAGGAAGGTTATTTTGATATTTCCTGGATGTATCTTGATATCTTTGTTAAAGGACTCAATTTTCCTAAAATAAAGGGGGATTAAAAACTGGTTTACCTATAGGGGTAGCATTGATTGGGGAAAGGGGATTACCTTGAAGTTTAACTCTATATAAATATTAGAAAATAAAAATAAAAAAAGAATAAACTAGACTAAACTAAAATTTTTTTAAAAATTTAAAAAATAGAAAAGCAAAAGAAAAACACGGGTGTATGTATCAAAAAGTTCAGGTTAGAAGGTTATTATGGAATTTGATGTACTGGACATCTCACTGTGATGGTAAATAGGTTTAAAAATTATCTATATAAAAAAAATGAACCAGAGTAGTGGGAACGAGTTAAAAATAAAAGTTGTATCTATGAAGTAGTGGTGGTTGTTCTCTTGTCATCTTTTTTTTTTTTTCTTTTCTTTCCTGGTTGGTTTTCTGGGGGAGGGTCTGCCACATGGGTTTTCAGTCAGTGATGTTCCCTGAGTTAAGTCCTCCTGCCCCCCTCAAGGGGGTGGGCTCCGAGGAAACTGGTTTTTTTGGCTTTTGTTCTCTGGAGGTTTTTATGTTTGTTCATTTGCTTTCTCTCACCTTGACAGCATTTGATGGTTTTTGGAGGTTTAGAGGAAAGCAAACTGCACCCCGACCTCCCTCTCAGAGAGAAGCCTCAGTCTGTTCCCCTCTGGGTCTCCAGAGCACATTAAGATCCCCCTTGGCCACTGGCAGAGCAGGTTCTGAGTCGCGGTCCCTGGGGACGCAGGATCTCCTGCTTGTACCCAAAACCACGGCAGCGGTGGCTGTCTGGGCAGCTCCAGACCACCAGAGAGGTTCCAAGCAGCGATCGCACACTGAGATTTTCCTGCTGGCCCAGGCTGGGAGTGCCTGGTCTTTCCGGCTCTGAGAGCACCGGGCTGACACCTTCACACATGTCTCTCAGGGGAGGATGTGGGGCGCGTGCATCTCAGGCTCTGATAGCACGGCATGGCACTCACGTGGGGACTGTAAAAAGTCTGTGCTTCTGCCAGCTGGCGAGGGTTCCAGCCCCTCATGGGTGCCACACCCCACATGCTCTCAGGGGCAGTGGCAGCTCAGGGACCAAGACCCGGTTTCTCCACCGCACTCTCTCTGGTTCAGCGCCAGGGATGTCTGTCCTGGGTCTGGGGACTTAAGCCCCTGTCCCTAACCACGATCCTTTGCTCTTTTTGAGTGCTTTCAACCAGACTCCAAGTTAATGCTGGTCCCCAGTCTCAGGGCACTCTCGGTTTGGGATATTATTTTCCAATGGGTCGCCTCTGGTGGCTCCCTCCCCGTTTTGTTTATCTTCCGATATCAGTCCAATATTCCCACTCCGCCTTACCTGCCCTCTGGCGTCTTCTGCCCTCGTAGAGATCCAGACGTGTATAATTCTGATCTCAGGCTGATTTCATGGGTGATCGGGGTAATCCGCTCACTTTAGGGTACAGGTTGAAACAGTGCCTCCTCCTACTTCCCTGCCATCTTGTCTCCTCCCTACGTCATTAGTTTTGCCATAGTTGCTTGTGCTTTTGTTGTCATATCCAAAAAAATCATTGCCAAGACCCATATAGAGGAACATATTCCCTGTGTTTTCCTTTGGTAGTTTTACAGTTTGGGATCTTACATATAAGAATTTAAGCCATTCCAAGTTAATTTGGGGGAGTGGTGTAAGATAGGAGTCCAGTCTCATTCTTCTGTATTTTATTGTCCCGTTTTACCAACACCACTTATGGGAGAAACTATCTTTCCTCTCTTGAATCTTCTTCATTTCCTTGTGAAATACGAGTTTACCATATACGCAAGGGCTTATTTCTGGGCTCTAGATTCTGTTCTGTTGTTCTGTGTGTCTGTATGCCAGTACTATTCTGTTTTGATTACTACAGATTTGTATTAAAGTCTGAAATCAGAAAGTATAATGACTACCAGCTTTGTTTTTCCTCAGGATTCCTTTGGTGATTCAGAGTCTTTTGTTTAGTTTAGGAGTGTTCCCTCCTCTTCTGTTTTTAAGAAGAGTTTGAGAAGAACTGGTGTTATTTTTTTTTTTAATGTTTGGTAGAATTCACCGGTAAAATCATCTGGTCCTGGTGTTTCCTACTCGGTATAATGTCTACTCTTTCAGTTCTGAGTCTCCTTTTTTTAGTCTAGCTAAGGGATTGTCAACTTTCTTGTATTTTAAAAAACTACAATTTTATTTATAATATTTTCTATTGTCTTTTAAATCTCATTTATTTAAATCTCCTTTTATTTATTTAAATCTCCATTTATTTTTTTATTTTATTTTCAGTGTTCCAAGATTCATTGCTTATGCACCACACCCAGTGCTCCATGCAATACGTGCCCTTGAGAAGACGATACACCATGATCAAGTGGGATTTTCCCCTGGGATACAAGTGTAGATCAATACATGCAAATAATTAAATGTAATAAATTAATAAAATGAAGACAAAATCAGAGAGGGAGACAAAACATAGAAGACTGTTAATCATAGGAAACAAACTGAGGGTTTCTGGAGGGGAGTTGGGTGGGGGGATGGTGTAACTGGGTGCTTGACATTAAGGAGGGCTTGTGACATAATGAGCACTGGGTATTTTAGAAGACTGATAAATCACTGACCTCTACCTCTGAAACCAATAATACATTATATGTTAATTAACTGAATTTAAATAAAAATAAATATGGAAAAAATCTTATAATCATCTCAATAGATGCAGGAAAAGCATTGGCCAAGATTCAACATCCTTTCATGTTAAAAATACTCAAGAAACTGAGTATAAAAGGAATGCATCTCAACATAACAAAATCTATATTAAAAAAAAAAAAAAAAAAAAACCTCAATGGTGTAAAATTGAAAACTTTCCTGCTAGGATTAGGAATAAGAGCAAGGTGCCCACGCTCAGCTCCTATTCAGCACAGCACTGGAAGTCCCACTAGAGCAATTAGGCAAAATAAACATAAAATAAAATAAAATAAAATAAAAGGCATCCAGACTGAAAAGGGAGAAGTAAAACTATTTCAGTTTACAGAAAATACGATGTTACATATAAAATCCCTGAACAAGAGTCCATTCTGTTTTTCAGAGTCCACAGTTTCTCATGGTTCTCCTCCTTCAATTTCCCCCAGTTTACTTCTCCTCTCCGTCTCTCCCTGTCCTCCATGTTGTTATGCTCCACCAATAAGTGAAACCATATGATAATTGACTCTCTCTGCTTGACTTATTTCACTCAGCATAATCTCTTCCAGTCCTGTCCATGTTGATACAAAAGTTGGGCATTCATCCTTTCTGATGGAGGCATAATACTCCAATGTAGATATGGACCATATCTTCTTTATCCATTCGTCTGTTGAAGGGCATCGTCTGTTGAAGGGCATCTTGGGTCTTTCCACAGTTTGGGCACTGTGGCCATTGCTGCTGTGGACATTGGAGTACAGATGGCCCTTCTTTTCACTACATCTGTATCTTTTCTCCATTTATTTTTGCTCTGATCTTTGTCATGTCTTTTCTTCTACTAACATTGGGCTTAAGTTCTTCTTTTCCTAGTTCCTTGAGGTGTACATGTAGATTGCTTGTTCAAGAGCTCTCTTTTAACATAAACATTAACTTCCCTTTTAGAACTGTTGCAGCTGCATCACATAAATTTTGGCATATTGTGTTTCCATTTTCATTTGTTTCAAGTTTTTTTTTTATTTCTGTTTTTATTTCTTTGATGCATTGTCAGTTCAGGAGCATGTTTAATTTCCACACATTTGTGAATTTTTTTTCTATTACTGATTACATTTTCATAACATTGTGGTCAGAAAAGATACTTGGCATAATTACAGTTCTCTTACATTTGCCACCATGTGTTTTGTGACTTAAGATAAGGCATATCCTGGATAAAGGTCTAGGCATGCTTGAAAAGAATGTATGTTTTGCTGCTGTTGGTTGAAATTATCTGAATATGTGTTTAGGCCCATTTGGTGTATTTTAAGTCCAGTGTTTCCTTATTGATTTTTTGTCTGGGTAGTATATCCATTGTTTAAAGTGGGGTTTTCAAGTCCCTTACTATTATCGTATTATGTTTCTCTATAGTGATACATTAATATTTGCCTAGTACATTTACATGCTGCAGGACTGGATGAATATTTATTTATGGTTATCACAGTCTATTGATAAACTGACCTGTTTATTGTAAAATGACTTTTTTGTTACAATTTTTGTCTTAATGTCTTTTTTTTTTTTTCCCTTATGTAAGTACATCTACTCCTGCTTTCTTTTGGTTTCCATTTGCATGGAATGTCCTTCTCCCTGTCTCCACTGTGAGCCTATTTGTGTCCTTAAAGCTGAGGCAAGTCAGCTGGAGGCAGCATACAATTTATTTTTTAATCCACTTAGCCATTCTTTTTTTTTTAAGATTTTATTTATTTATTTGACAGACAGAGATCACAAGTAGGCAGAGAGGCAGGCAGAGAGAGAGGAAGAAGCAGGCTCCCTGCTAACCAGAGAGCCCAATGCGGGGCTCGATCCCAGGACCCTGGGACCACAACCTGAGCCGAAGACAGAGGCTTTAACCCACTAAGCCACCCAGGCACCCCCACTCTGTCTTTTGATTGGAGAGTTTAGTCTGTTTACCTTTTTAAAAAAAATATTTATTTGAAAGAGCATTTGTGTGAGCAAAGGGAGGGGCAGAAGGAGAGGGAGAATATTCAAGCAGACTCTCCACTGAACAGGGAGACCAAGGCTCACTTAACCAACTGAGCCACTCTTGTGCCCCTAGTCCATTTACATTTAAGGTAACTTTTAATAGGTAAAGACTCACTAATGGAATCTTAATTCTTTTTCTGGCTGGAGTCTTGCCAGTAGAAACCACTTTGGGACCATGGTATGTGCCTGGGTCCCCTAGAGACTACAGGGAGTGACCTAGGATAATGGGCATAAGCCTGGTGTTGGGACAAGTTGGCTCTGATGTCTGCCCTGAAATCAGACTCTGACTTTACCACCCTTTTCCCATGGGAGAACATCTCTCTCATTCTCTCTGTCTTTGATAGGCTGCCTAGACATGGGGGGGCATGTAATGGGGGACATGTGAATCTGTTCTTTCTATTGTAACCAATCCCAAATTTGACTGCCCCTTGCTCAAGAGGGCAGTACTCAAGAGATGAATTTTGATTGGAAGGAATTTGAGTTTTATTCAGGAGGCTGGCCACTTGGGGAGAAGGTGGACTCTTGTCCAAAAACCAACTCCCAGATTTCTACCTCACCCAAGTGTTTTTAAAGGAGTTTGGGGCAGTAAATCAGAGAAAGAAGTGTAGTGGCCTGCAGCTTTTCTTGATTATGTGGAGACTTGATGATGCCAGCTCCAAACATCTCAGTGGAAGGGGTTGTTGCAAGGGGCTCTGGTCCTTCTGATGTTCAGGGGTACTCTGTTCTTTCTGCAAAGGAGGGCCAGGTCTCCAGATCCACAAAGGAAGGTTAGTAAGATCATTAATGTGAAACAAAGAAACAAAGAAAAACATTTTCCTAAAAACATGCTGGGCTAATCAGAAAGCTGAGGTAACTTCAAATAGACTTGCTGACCTCTTTGGGTGAGATAAAAATCTAATCCTTCACTCCTCAAGGGCAGTAGTCTGCAAACTGTTCTATCAAACATAGTAAATTTGTTCTGTTACAGATCAAGGGTCTTAATGCAGCCGGTAAGGAGTACATTATCATAAAGTAACTCAACCCTTAAGACCAACTGGAGTGCTGTAATACGATCTTCCTCAGTGCATCTTCTTAAAGTTCTGTGTTCTACCTGTGTGCTATAATCCCTGACTTGAATCTTTGGTTCTGTGTGCAACATAGTTGTTCAAATCAATGTATGTGTGTGTGGTGGTGTGGAAGCAGATTGCTATATCACCATTTTGTCTAGTGGTTCATTTTAAGTTTACCATAAAATGTACATGTTTCATAATCAAATAATCATCTTTAATGTCATGTTGGACAATATTAAACAGTATTCACTTGGGGCACCTGGGTGGCTCAGTTGGTTAAGCGTCCTACTCTTGATTTCAGCTCAAGTCATGATCTCAGGGTCTGAGATTGAGCCTTATGTGGGAGGGAGGGTTTGCTTGGGATTCTCTGTCTTCCTCTCCTTCTGCCCCCCCACCCCCCACTCTTGCTTTCTCTCTAAAATAAATAAGTCCTTTAAAAAATATACATTTAACCTTCTTATGGAACTGTATGAATGAGTTATTAGTACCTAGTACTCACATTTAAGTCATTACTCCATCCATGCAGTTATTTAAGTTTATATAGGCTAATTTTTTTAAATTTTTGCCATTTTGATTTGCATTTGAGAGAAATTCTGAGAACCTACTCAATTTTAAAAAATTATTTTTTATTCCAAACCATCTGTTGAAATATAATACCCGTAATTTGGTTACAAGTTCTGAGAATTAGCACCAATATGTGTTGTTCAAAGTCCTACTTAATTAATGGCAAATACTCAGTTTTTTCATGTATTTAATTACTATAATTTGAATTGATAATTTTCCCAGTTGGTAACAGTGGTAATTAAACCAAAATGTAATTCACTTTGTAGGTGTCCATGAGAGATGTTATATGAATGAATTGAATATACATCCATTCTTTAAAGATAGTACTATATATACAAGATGTTGTTCTTCCAGATTTCTAGTGAATAAGAAATGTAACTATATTTATAATGCACATAAATATAATAGTCAATAAGTGAGTTTGTCTAACTAAATTGAAAAACATATTTTAAGGTTTCTAAGCATTTTCCATTAAAGGAAACCATGTATCATGGTAGTTCTTAAGTACATTTTTAAGCCTGATTAATAATTATTAAATTATGATTTTGTGATTGTACCTTGTAAACCTTTGTGGGTCTTTTTATGAGAAATTCAGTTACCCAATAGAATAGCTTCAAAACTGTGAGAAAATCTGTTTTTAGAACTGATTATCAGTCATATAATAAATACTACTGGGGTAAGAATGCAATTTAGACTGAAAACAGAAATACTAATTCTCCCCACACCTATAATCTTCTACTCAAAGGTCACTGAATTGGTACACATGTTAGAAGACAGATACAGATATAGGTAGATGACCAGAACTTGAACAGAAAATGTTGGTGAACAGCAGTAAAATCAATGACTCAACACACAAAACCAGCTCAATGAATAGCCTAAATTGTTTAACAAATGACCACATTTAAAATTCTTGTGAATGCATGAATAGTATTTGGGGGGAAAATCTATATACCACTTAGGGATCTCTTTTTTTCTTGGACTATGTGTGTGTGTTTTCTGGATACTTTTATTTTTTAAAACAAATTATAAGACTAACTAAGTCCATATTTGATTAAGTTACTCTACTACTCTCAATTCAATATGTATTTAAGCTCTAACAAACATTAAGATAATTATAGATTATAACAATATCTGCTATTATATGGTCATAAAGTTTTGTCTGTTTCATTATTTATTTTATTTAAGAGCAAGAGAATGAGAGCATGAGGAGGGGGAGGGTCAGAGGGAGAAGCACACTCCCTGCTAAGCAGGGAGCCTGATGTGGGGCTATCCTGGGACTCCAGGATCATGACCTGACAAAGGCAGTCAGTCACTTAACCAACTGAGCCACCCAGGCACCCCTGTTTCATTATATTTGTATTATAATTTATGAAAATAAAAGGGAAATATTCTATAATGTTTATCATGTAAATGAACTTCGTTCTTAAAGACTTTCAGTTATAACTTGGCAATCATTATATTTGTCTCTTTTATCAACTTTATTTCAGTGACAATAGCCTTTTCCACTCCTAAGTATCCCAATACTGAGTAGAATGCTTGATTTCCACATCATTATCTGCTTTGTTTTCTCAATATAAGTGACAAATCCATCCTTTCAGTGTTCTCATTTATTTTTTTTTCAATAGACTATTTTTAGAGCAATTTTACACTGACAACTGAATGGAGCTGAAGGTACAGAGATTTTCTGTATACTTGTTGCTCTCACTTTTACAAAGCCTCTCCTATTACCAGAATCCTATGCCAAAGTGCTTTGATAGAACTGATGAACGTCCATGAACACATCACTGTATCCAAGGTCTGTAGTTTATCATAGTATTCACTCTTGGTGTTACACCTTCTGTGTATTTGGACAAATGTATAATGACAAGTATTTGCCAGTATAGCATTGGACAGAGTGGTTTCACTGCCTTAAAACTGCTTCATGCTTGACCTAGTCATCCTTCCTCCACCCCAATACCAGGCAACTCTAATTTGTTTTTTTCTGTCTTCAAAGTTTTGCCTTTTACAAAATGTCATATACTGATAGCCATATAGTATATAGCATTTTTGGATTGGCCTTCCACTTAGTAATTTGTATTTAAGTTTCCTCAATGTCTTTTCTTCTCTCACTAGCTCATTTTTTTAAAGATTTTTTTTTATTTATTTGACAGAGAGAGAGAGAGAGAGAGGTCACAAGTAGGCAGAGAGGCAGGCAGAGAGAGAGGGGGAAGCAGGCTCCCCACTGAGCAGAGAGCCCGATGCGAGGCTTGATCCCAGGACCCTGGGATCATGACCTGAGCTGAAGGCAGAGGCTTTAACCCACTGAGCCACCCAGGTGCCCCTAGCTCATTTTTTTTTTTTTTTTTTAGTACTGAATAATACTCCATTTTCAGGATGTACCACAGTTTATTAATAAATTGATTTAATTACATCTGGGATGCTTCCAGGTTTGGGCACTTACGAATAAAGCTGCTAAAAACATCCCTCTCTGAGTTATTGTGTAGACATAAATGTTTGATGTTTTTGGATAAATAAGAAGTGCATGATTGCTGGATGACATTCTGGTGTTTCGTATTGTAATAAATGACCCAAATTTCTTCTAAAGTGGTTGCATCATTGTGCATTTTCACCAACAACAAAAGAAAGTTGCTATTGCTTCACAACACCCTTGCGCTTGGTGTTATCAGTGCTCTAGATTTTGGCCACCCTAACAGGTGTGAGGTGGTAGCTCACTGTTGTTTTTATTTGCATTTTCCCGATGGCATAAGATGTGGAGCATCTTTTGATGTGCTTATTTGCCATCTGTGTATTTTCTTTGGTCAAGCATGTGTTAAGGTCTTTGGCTCATTTTCTGATGAGGTTTTCTTACTTTTGGGTTTTAAGGCTTCTTGTATGTTAAATGTTATAACTGAATAACAATCCTGTATCAGATGTGTCTTTTGCAAGAATTTTTCTCATTCTATGGCATGTCTTGTCATTGTTTTCATACTCTCTTTCGTGGAATAGGCATTTTTTAACTTTAATGAAGTCCAGTTTATCCATTATTCTTTCATGGCTAGAGCCTTGGGTGGTATCTCCAAAAAGTCATCACAATACCCAAGGCCATCCAGGTTTTCTTCTTTGTTGCCTTCTAGGAGTTTTACAGTTTTGTGTTTTGTGTCTTCTTCAATTTCTTTCACTACTATCTTCCAGTTCTCAGTGTTCAGTTCTTTCACCTCCTTGGTTAAATTTATTTCTAGATATTTTCTTCTTTTTGCTGCAACTCCAAGTGGGATTACTTTCTTAATTTCTCTAATAGTTCATTATGAGTGTAGAAAAATCCAATAGATTTTTGTATATTAATTCTTTATCCTACAACTTCATTGAATTCATATATTAGCTCTAAAAGTTTTTTTGGTGGTGCCTTTAGGGTTTTTTATATATGGTCTCTCCAAATAGACAAGCTTTATATTTCTTCCTTTCTGATTTGCTAGTTACTCCAGCTAGGGTTGCCAACACTATGATGAATGTAAGTGAGAAGAGTGGGCATCCTATCTTCTTCCTAAGTTTAGAGGACGTGCTTTCAGCTTTTGACCATCCAGGATAATATTCGCTATGGCACTGTGATACACTGCTTTTATTATGTTGAGATATGTTCTGCCTAAATTCACTTTTGTTGAGAATTTTTATCATAAATAGATGTTGAACTTTGGAAATAGTTTTAGTGCATTTGCTGACATGAACGTAAGATTTTAGCCTTTCATTTTATTAATGTGGTATTTCACATTGATTTGCAGATGTTGAAACAGTTTTGCATCCATGGATTAAATCCTACTTGTTCACATTGTATGTCTTCTTTAAAGTATTTTGTTGAGGATCCGTGTTCATCTTTGCATCCGTATTCATCGGGGTTATTGGCCTGTAAGTTTCTTCTCTTGTCCTGTCCTTTCCTGGTCTTAATTGAGCAATTTATGATTCCAGGTTCTCTCCTTTTTTTAGCATATTGGCAAAAGCATTTGCATTGTTTAAAATTTTTTAGTGGTTGCTTAGAGTTTGCAATATGTGTCTGTGCCTAATCCAGATCCACTTTTAAATAATACTGTAACATTTGACAGGTAATAAAAGATCCTTATAATTACAAGTAACCACAATCCCTCCCTATCATTCCTTGTATTATGGCTGTAATTCATTTCACTTACGCATAAGCAAACCTAAGAACATATGAGAATGTGTGTGTGTGTGTGTATGTGTGTGTGTGCAAGCATACAACTGTCTTTGAAGACAAGTTTTTTTGATGATATCCAATGGATAGATTTTTTCATTTATGAATTATGCTTTTGGTATAATTAGAAAAGGCTTTCTTCTGGAAGTTTTATAATTTTAATTTTATTTCAAGTCTATTATCCATTATAAGTTTATATTTCTATATCATGTGAGATATAAGATTTGGGGGGGGGGTATGGGGCACCTGGGTGGCTCAGTGGGTCAATCATCTGCCTTTGGCTCAGGTCATGATCTCAGGGTCCTGGGATCAAGCCCTACATCAGGCTCTCTGCTCAGCGAGGAGCCTGCTTCTTCCCTCTCTCCGCCTTCCTCTCTGTCTACTTGTGATCTCTGTCAAATAAATAAAATCTTTAAAAAAAAAGATTTTTGGAGGGGTGCAGTAGGCATATAAAATTCTTCCAACACATGTATGTTAATTTTTACAAACTGGCTAAGACTTTCATTGGAATTTTATTGAATCTTTTGATAAATTTTTAGAGAATGAGTCTCTTAACAAGATTGAGTCTTCCAAATCATAAACAAATGATTTAACTTTCCACATTTGTTATCTTAATCTCCTTAGCAATTTTGGCATTTTAAAACTTCATTTCCAGTGTTTTTAGGGAGAAATACAATGATTTTTTATCATAATTTGTAATATGCAGTGTTGCTTAAGTTATTAACTTCTAGCAGTGATTTTATAGACTCATCAGATTTTCTACATAGATCTTCTTCTCATCTGTGAATAAAGACATTTTTATTTCTTCCTTTTCCATGTGGATACCTTTTAATTCTTATCCTTTTACTTTAGTGCCTAGACCTTCTATGTAATGTTGAATAAAAGTAGTAAGAGCAGACATCTTCTTTTTCCTGATTTTTTTAGGGAGAACATACATTTCTTTGTCATTAAAAATGTTATTAGCTTAAAAGAAATGTTATTAGTTGTTGGTTTTTGTAGATGCTCTTAATCATGTTAAGGAAGTTCCTTTCTATTTCTAGTTTTATGAGAAAAATATATTTTTGGATTTTGTCACACATTTGTTATTTGTCAATTGAGGTAACAGGATTTTTTTTTTTAGTTTATTAATATTGTGAATTACATTCCTTGATATTATAAAGTTAAACCAACTTTGCAAACTTGGGATAAACCCCAGGTCATCACGATGTATTATCTTTTTTTTTTTTTTTTAATTTTTTATTTCTTTTCAGTGTAACAGTATTCATGGTTTGCACCACACCCAGTGCTCCATGCAATCCGTGCCCTCTCTAATACCCACCACCTGATTCCCCCAACCTCCCACCCCCCGCCCCTTCAAAACCCTCAGATTGTTTTTCAGAGTCCATAGTCTCTCATGGTTCACCTCCCCTTCCAATTTCCCTCAACTTATCTTTTTAACATGTTGAATTAGCTGTGCTAATTTCCATTTAGAAATTTTGCATCTATATTTTTGAAGGATATTGTCCTGATATTTTATATTCTTATACTGTCATTCTTTAGTATTGGTATTACTATAATGCTAATCTCTTAACATGAGTTTGGAAACATTCATTCTTTTTCATTTTTCTGAAGAAGTTTCCATTGATATGGCATTATTTATTTTAATGTTCAGTATAATTCCTCAGTGAAGCCATTTGGTTCCAGGGTTTAATTTGTTGACAGTTTTAAAACTACAAATTTATTTTTTTAAGTAGGAGTATGGCTTTTCAAGTTATTTATTTCTTTTTGAGAGGACTTTGATAGTTTGTATTTCTCAAAGATTTTGTCCCGTTCAGTTTATTCACTTCTTCACGAATATCTTTTGATATTCTGTCTCTTGTGAATTATGTCTGTGTCAGCTAACTTCTTGACAAATTGGCATGAGGCTGTTCATAATATTCTGATTTTCCTTGAAATACAGATTCTGCAGTGTAGCATATAGATTCTGTAGTGTGACATCATCTCTCTTAGTGTGATATTGGTTAATTTGTGACTTCACTTTTTATCCTGAACAATTGGTCTGGAGTTTTATCAATTTTATTAATCTTCTCAAAGAACTGGGTTTTGAGTTACTAGTTAAGTGTTTTGCATCAAGTGCAAAAATATTTAAGATTTTTATGTTCTTTTTTTTAAATTAGCCAATGTATAGTTATCAAATCACCTTATTTAGCCCTGTTAGCATGTTTTGCCCTGAAACCTACTTTTTCTGTTACCAGCTTTGGTTTGACTATTGTTAACATAGTATGTTTTAATACCCTTTTAGTTTTCTTATTTTGTTTCTTTATGTTTGCAGTATGTTTCTTATTGGCAGTATAGGATGTTCACTTTATATCCAATCCAGTCATTTATTCCCTTTAGTGGTGGTATGTAGACCATTTCCATGTAATGTCATTACTACTAAGGTTAAGTGTAACATACAATTTTCTATGTATTTTCTACTGGTGCCATCTGTTCTTTGCTACCTTTCACTCTTTTTCCCTTTCTTCCAATCTAGTACATATTTTTTAATGATCTACTTATCCATTTTGTTGTCATATTGACAGCAATTTTTTTGTGGTTGAAATTTGAGGGTTACTTTAAGGCTTAGAGTAAAAATATTTAATGGCATAATCTCTTTTTAAAACAATTATTTCATTGATTTACTTGAGAGTGAGAGGAAGCACAGAGGGGAGAGGGAGAAGCAGACTCTTTGTTGAGCGGGGAGCCTGCCAAGGGAATGAATCCCAGGCCCCTGAAATCATGACCTGAGCTGAAGGTTGGCCCTAATATAACATAATCTAACTTAAGTGAAATAAAATCGATTTACAAATAGTATAAAAATAGTACAAAATATACTTATGTAACTCCCTTCCCAAATTTTATTTTTGTTATATAATTGCCATATATCATAAATATCAGATTATATCACTGTTGTTTTTTAAAAGTCAATGTTTTGTTTTGTTTTTTAAATTTTATTTTTTATAAACATATATTTTTATCCCCAGGGGTACAGGTCTGTGAATCGCCAGGTTTACACACTTCACAGCACTCACCATAGCACATACCCTCCCCAATGTCCATAATCCCACCCCCCCTCTCCCAACCCCCCTCCCCCCATCAACCCTCAGTTTGTTTTGTGAGATTAAGAGTCACTTATGGTTTGTCTCCCTCCCAATCCCATCTTGTTTCATTTACTCTTCTCCTACCCCCTTAACCCCCCATGTTGCATCTCCTCTCCCTCATATCAGGGAGATCATATGATAGTTGTCTTAAAAGTCAATGTTTTAACAAATTTTAAATGGTACCAAAAAATTTCCTATTAACCCATGTACTTACACTGTCTAGTACTCTTCATTCCTTTCTGTGGGTTCATATTTATATCAGTTATCATTTTTCTTCTATCTTTAAAACAACTTTTTTATTGAAGTATAGATAACACACAATTTCATATTAGTTTTAGGTATACAACATGTTTTGACAATTCTATAACTTATGCTGTGTTCACTTAAGTGCAGCTACCATCTGTCCCCATTCAATGCTATTAAAATACATAAGTGATTATTTTTCCTATGCTGTACCTTTCACCCCCATGACTTACTCATTCCATACCTGGAAGACTGAACTTTGCACTCCCCTTCACCCCCTTTGCCCATCCCCCAGCCTCCGTTCTTTTGGCAAGAATCTGTTTGTTCTTTGTATTTATGGGTCTGTTTCTGCTTTTTTGTTTGTTTATTCATGTATTCCTTTGTTTTCCTTTTTTAGATTTTACCTAAAGGTGAGATAATATGGCATTTGTTTTTGTCAATCTGACTTCTTTAATTTAACATATTACCCTGTAGGCCCATCCATGTGGTCACTAAATGCCAAGATCTCATTCTTTTTATGGCAGAGTACATTCCTGTATGTATTCTACATCTTTATTCATCTATTGATGAATACTTGGATTGCTTCCATATTTTGGCTAAACATTGGGATAGTTTTATCTTTAAAAAATTAGTGTTTTCATTTTCTTTAAGTAAATACCAGTACTGGAATTACTGAATCATAAGTTACTTCTATTTTTAATTTTTTAAGGACTCTCCATACTGTTTTCCATAATGGCTGCACCAGGTTGCAGTGCATTTTTCCTTTTTCTCCATATTCTTGCCAACACTCATTTTTTCTGATCTTTTTAATTCTAGATATTCTGATAGGTGTAAGGTAATATCTCATTGTGGTTTTGATTTACATTTTCCTGCTGATGTGGCCACCCATCTTTTCATATGTCTGTTTGCCATCTGTATGTCTTCTTTGGAAAAATGTCTACTAGGTCGTCTGTCCTTTTAGAAACTGGATTATTTCTCTTTTTTCAATGTTTTTTGGTATAAATTCTTTCTGTATTTTGGATATTAACTCCTGATCAGATTATTTGTAGATGTTATTTCCCATTCAGAGGTTTGCCTTTTCCTTTGGCTGATTGTTTTGTCACTGTAAGTTTTTATTTTTGGTAGCCCCATTAGTTGATTTTTACTTTTGTTTCCCTTGTCTGAGGAGACATATCTAGAAAAATATTGCTAAGATATATGTCAAATAAACTACTATGTTTTCTTCTAGGTGTTTTAAGGTTTCAGGTTTCACATGCAGGTCTTTAATCCAATTAGAGTTCCCTTTTTAATGTGGTATGAGGAAGTGATCTAGTTTTATCATTTTGCATTTAACTGTCCACTTTCTCCAACACAGTTTTTGAAGAGATTATCTATTCCTCATTGTCCATTCTTGCCTCCTTTGTCATAGATTAATTGACTATTCAACATGTTGGTTTGTTTTTCTGGGTTCTCTACTCTCTTCCATTACTCTGTGTGTCCATCTTTGTGTCAGTACCATATTGATTTGATCACTACAGCTTCCTAGTATATTTTGAAATCTGGAAATGTGATATCCCAGCTTTGTTCTTCTTTCTCAGGATTGCTTTGATTATTGGGTTTTTTTGTTTGCTTTTTTAGAGTTCCATACAAAATTTTTTACTATTTGTTCTACTTCTGTGAAAAATTCTATTTTTTTTAAGATTTTATTTATTTATTTGAGAGAGCAAGGGAGAGAAAGAGCATTAGTAGGGGGGAGAGAGAGAGGCAGTAGCAGATGCCCCGCTGAGCAGGCAGCCTGATGCAGGATTCGATCCCAGGACCCTGGAATCATGACCTGAGCCACAGGCAGACTAAGCCACACAGGTACCCCTGCTGGTATTGCGATAGGGATTGCACTGAATCTGTAGGTTTCCTGAGCATTACGGACATGTTAACAATACTGATTCATCCAGTCCATGAATCTGAAATTATTTTACATTTGTATCCTCTTTAATATTTAATTCTTTTTGTTCCAGTTGTAAATGGAATTGTTTTCTTAATTTCTCTTTCTGCTACTTTGTGTTAAGAAACTCAAACTCATTTTTGTGTATTAAGTTATCTCCTGCAAGTTTACTGAATTTGTTTATTACTTCTAATAATTTTTTGATACAGTCTTTAGAGTTTTATGTATGATATCATGTTATCTGCAAACAGTGACAGTTTCATTTCTTCCTTAACAATCTGGATGCCCATTATTTCTTTCTTTTTTTTTTTATTTTTTTTAATTTATTTATTTTCAGCATAACAGTATTCTTTGTTTTTGCACCACACCCAGTGCTCCATGCAATCCATGCCCTCTCCAATACCCACCACCTGGTTCTCCCAACCTCCCACCCACTGCCCCTTCAAAACCCTCAGATTGTTTTTCAGAGTCCATAGTCTCTCATGGTTCACCTCCCCTTCCAATTTCCCTCAACTCCCTTCTCCTCTCCCTCTCCCCTTGTCCTCCATGTTATTTGTTATGCTCCACCAATAAGTGAAACCATATGATAATTGATTGTCTCTGCTTGACTTATTTCACTCAGCATAATCTCTTCCAGTCCTGTCCATGTTGCTACAAAAGTTGGGTATTCATCCTTTCTGATGGAGGCATAATACTCCATAGTGTATATGGACCACATCTTTCTTATCCATTCATCCATTGAAGGGCATCTTGGTTCTTTCCACAGTTTGGCGACTGTGGCCATTGCTGCTATAAACATTGGGGTACAGATGGCCCTTCTTTTCACTACATCTGTATCTTTGGGGTAAATACCCAGTAGTGCAATTGCAGGGTCATAGGGAAGCTCTATTTTTAATTTCTTAAGGAATCTCCACACTCTTCTCCAAAGTGGCTGCACCAACTTGCATTCCCACCAAGAGTGTAAGAGGGTTCCCCTTTCTCCACATCCCCTCCAACACATGTTGTTTCCTGTCTTGCTAATTTTGGCCATTCTAACTGGTGTAAGGTGGTATCTCAATGTGGTTTTAATTTAAATCTCCCTGATGGCTAGTGATGATGAACATTTTTTCATGTGTCTGATAGCCATTATTTCTTTCTTTGTCTGATTGCTACAGCTAGGAATTACAGTACTGTATTAAATGTACATGGTGAGGGCACCTGGGTGGCTCAATCAGTTAAGCGTCTGCTTTCAGCTCAGGTCATGATCCCAGGGTCCTGGGATCAAGTCCCACATCAGGTTCCCTTCTCAGCAGAGGGCCTGCTTCTGCCTCTCCCTCTGCCTGCTGCTCTACGTACATGTGCGCTCTGTCAAATAAATAAATAAAATCTTCAAAAAAAATGTAAGTGGTCAAAATGAACATCTCTGTCTTGTTCCTGATTTTAGAGGAAAAACTCTCAGTTTTTTACCATTGAGTATTATGTTCACTGTGGGTTTTCATCTGTGGTCTTTATTGTGTTGAGGTATATTCCCTCTAAATCTGTTGAGCTGATAGTTTTTATAAATGGGTGTTGTACTTCATCAAATGCTTTATCTGCAGCTATTGAAGGTTTTAGAGAGGGAGAACACAAGTGGGGGAGGGACAAAGGGAGAGAGATGCAGAGCCTAAGGTGGGGCTTGATCCCATGACCCTGAGATCATGATCTGAGTTGGAATCAAGAGTTGGATGCTGAATTGACTGAGCCACACCCTGCATCTTTTGAAATAATCAAGTAATTTTTTAAAAGATTTTATTTACATATCTGACAGAGAGAGAGGGAGAGAGAGTACAAGCAGGGGGAGCAGTAGAGGGAGAGGAGAATCCCTGGACCCTGGGATCCAGACCTAGCCAAAGGCAGCTGCTTAGCTGGCTGAGCCACCCATGTGCCCAAATACTCAAATGACTTTCATCTTCCATTTTATTAATGTAGTTTATCACATGATGGACTTGCAAATTTTGAACAACCCTTGCATCCCCAGAATACATCCTACTTGATTATGGTAAAAGACCTTTTTAAAGTATTGTTGAAATTTTTTTACTAGTATGTTGAGGATTTTTGCATTTATATTCATCATGGACATTGGCCTGTAGTTTTCCTTTTGTAGCATTTTTTTGTTTTGGTATCAGGTAAGGTTGACCTCATGGAATGAATTTGGGAACTTTCCTTCCTCTTAGATTTTTTGGAATGGCTCAAAGAGAACATATTCACTGTTCTTTAAATGTTTTGTAGCATTTCCTATGAATCCATCTGGTTCTGAACTTTGTAATGATGGGAGTTTTTGATTACTGATTGAATTATGTTACTAGTAATTAGTATTTTCAGATAGTCTTCTTTTCTTATTTAGTTTTGGATGATTATATATTTCTAGGTGTTATCCATTTCTTTTAGGTTGTCTAATTTGCTGGCATATAATTTCTCACTGTAGTCTCATAAACCTTTGTTGTTCTGTGCTTTGGTTGTTACTTCTCTTTAATTTCTTCTCTTTCATTTCTTTTATTTGTGTCCTGCCTCTCTCTTGATGAGTCTGGCTAAATATTTGTAAATTCATCTTTTCAAAGAACCAGTTGTTGGTTTTATAGATCTTTTCCTTTTTTCTCTGAACTTTATTTAATCTCCTCCTTTCTACTAGGGCTTTGCTTTCCATTTCCTAGCTCCTTTATGTATAATGTTAGATTTTTTTTTTTTTTTATTTCTCTTGTTTCTTGAGGCAGGCCTATATCTCTATAAATTTCCCTCTTAGAACTTCTTTCACTGAGTCCCAGATTTTGGACTATTGTTTTTCATTTTTCATTTGTAGCCATGCATTTTTTCAATTCCTCTTTGATTTCTTTGTTGACCCATCAGTTGCATAGTAAAATGTTGTTTAGGCTCCACATGGTTGTTTCTTCTTCCCCATTTTTTTCTTGTAATTATTTTCTAGTTCTGTGCTATTCTTCTTGCAAAAAATGGATGATATAATTTTAACCTTTTTAAGTTTATTGAGACTGTTTTGGGGTCTAAGATGTGACCTATCTTAGAAAACATTTCAACTTTTTATTAGCAGATTGCAAATAGTTCTTTTTCTGAAACTTTTTTCTGGTCTTTCATTGGCATATATTCTTCTCTCTCCTCATTTGGCTTCACTTTCTGCATTTGTCTCTATGAATTAGGTGGCACAGCTACTTCTTCTCAGTTTGAAGTAATGATCTTGTGTGTGGTTATTCCCTGTGTAGACTGTGTGTGCCTGGTGACTTTGGCTGGCTAGTTGGAGTGGTGTTTTTGGGCTGGGGATCTGAGGACACTTGTGCGGGTGCCTTGATAGGGTGGCAGAGCTCAAGGGTTCACAGGCTGTAGTGGTCCCAAGACTCTCTGTACAGAAGGCCCTGTGGCAGGAGAGTTGAAGATACAGTGGAAGTCTGTGTGTGCTGGGGCTCTCTGTGCAGAGAAGACCCTAATGAGGTTAATGGAGATGTTCTAGGATGTGAGCAAGGGGGCCCTGGGGTATTCTGTGCAGAAGATACCTTAGCAGAGCAGCTGGAGCCAAAGGGGGGTGAAAGCCAGCATCCTGGGTTTGCTATGGCAGGACAGCTGTAGCTGAAGTAGGCATATGCTGGGGTAGGCCTAGGGCTCTCCACAGAGAGGGTGCCCTGGCAGAACAGCTAAAGCTCAAGTAAAGCATGCTAGCGTATGGTGGGGTGCTCGGCACAAGGGTTCTCGTGGTGGGGAGGCCAGAGTCAAGGTAGGCACAGGCTGGAAGTTCCCAGGGCACTGTATGCAGGGGCTATTCGGAGAGTTTTGGCTATAGCAGAATAAGGTATGAGCCAGAAGATCACAGAGTTCTCTGTCTACATCAAGAATACCCTACCAAGCTGTTTGGAGCCAAAGTGATACAGGCCTGGAGTTTTCTGTGGTGCTCAGTTGGTGGTGGTTGGCCCAGTGTCTGGGGCAGTAGTGAGTGCTGCTCAGGAGTGTCCCAGTGAACCCCACAGTGGGGCTGCCTTGATGGGTTGGCTAGGGTGAGTATGGTTTAGGGACCCAGGACTCTCTGAACCTGCAGGCCAGACCTTGCTCCTATCTGCACTATCAAGGTAGATAAGGAATGTAAGCAGTGGCACTTTCCAGACCCTCAGACACTCAGAGAAAGTTCTAGAAGCACCCTTGCCATCTGGGGGGTCCCAGGGCTAGGTGCTTTATTTTCTAGTTCTTTTTAAATTACAGCTTTATATAGCTGGGATATTCATGGCTCATGTGGGCTAGGCCCTGGGAGGCTCACTGAAGCTGCAGGCTGCCTATGGCAAGTGGAAGGAAGCCTGTCCCTAGCTACTCTATCAGGATGGAGGGAGAAAGTAAACAGCAGTTTTCATCAGCCCCTTCAACCCAGAGAACTTCTCAGCACTTGGAAAGTAACTGGATCTTTCATTTCTAGTTGCTCTTTAAAATGGCAGCTTCTGGGGCATCTGGGGGGCTCAGTTGATTAAGCATCCTACTTTGGATTTCCATTCAGGTCATGATCTCAGGGTCATGAGATAGGCCCTGCCCCTAGAGGGCTCTGCATTCAGTGGGGAATCTGCTTCAGGTTATCTCTCTCTCTCTCTCTCTCACTCCCCACTCTCTGTCTAAAAAATAAAATATGATGGTAGCTCTTTTTTCTCTGCCCCAGGACAGACAAATCTGCTCCTAGTCCTTTAGTACTATTCTTTCCTGTTGCAATCTGCATTGTCAGGGGTGGGGGTTTCCTCCATTGCCAGGTCTCTCTCTCTCTTACTGTTTTCTGCATGGCTTGTCTTTTATTGCACAGTGGTTATTCAGCTCTGCCCTCTGCTTTTCTTCAGGAGGAGCTGTTCTATATATAGTGTAAATTTGGGATGTCTAGGGAGGTGAGTTCAGGGTCTTCGTTCTTTGCTAGATGGGACCAGAATTCTAAAAGACCTTTACCTGTTTTTATAGTATATATCTGGTACATCCATTCTCTCTGGTTACAGTGGGAAGAAAAATTCTTTTACTTTCAGTTTTAGAAGAGTTTTCTCTATTCATCAAATTTGTGCTTGACAACTTTTTATTCAGTTCTTCTAAGATGTTGATCAACTGTCTTCTCTCTTGATTGATGTAACAAAAAATCACTTTCATCCTTACTATTGTTTCTCTGTATATATACTTTTCCTCAGGATGTCTTTAAATATTTATAACCAATAAGCCAATATTTATTTTGAGCCATGTAATTAAGGTATTCTTTGGTACAATTTTCCTCATGTTATTAGGGCTTCATGTTCCTTGAACATCCTAAATACCTGGGTTTAGTTTTTATCAAACTGGGAAATTGTTGGGTAATTATTTCTTCAAATATTGCTGACCCCCCTCTTTCAGGGAGGCTGATTATAAGTATAATGACTGTTTGAAGTTGTATCACAAATCACATTGTTTTTTTCCCATTCTTATTATACTCTGTCTTACACAGTTATTGTGAAGTATCCAGCTTTATGAATTTTTTTCTGCAATTCTTACAGTAATTACATCCAACATATTTATTTTATGCTAAATATAATTTTTAAAAATTTTTTATTTCTTTTCAGTGTAACAGTATTCCTTGTTTTTGCACCACACCCAGTGCTCCATGCAATCCGTGCCCTCTCCAATACCCACCACCTGGTTCCCCCAACCTCCCACCCGCTGCCCCTTCAAAACCCTCAGATTGTTTTTCAGAGTCTCTCATGGTTCACCTCCCCTTCCAATTTCCCTCAACTCCCTTCTCCTCTCCATCTCCCCTTGTCCTCCATGCTATTTGTTATGCTCCACCAATAAGTGAAACCATATGATAATTGATTGTCTCTGCTTGACTTATTTCACTCAACATAATCTCTTCCAGTCCCGCCCATGTTGCTACAAAAGTTGGGTATTCATCCTTTCTGATGGAGGCATAATACTCCATAGTGTATATGGACCACATCTTCCTTATCCATTCGTCCACTGAAGGGCATCTTGGTTCTTTCCACAGTTTTGTGACCGTGGCCATTGCTGCTATAAACATTGGGGTACAGATGGCCCTTCTTTTCACTACATCTGTATCTTTGGGGTAAATACCCAGTAGTGCAATTGCAGGGTCATAGGGAAGCTCTATTTTTAATTTCTTAAGGAATCTCCACACTGTTTCCCAAAGTGGCTGCACCAACTTGCATTCCCACCAAAAGTGTAAGAGGGTTCCCCTTTCTCCACATCCTCGCCAACACATGTTGTTTCCTGTCTTCATGCTTGGTAATTTTTGACTGGCAAAAAGATACTGTGACTTTTCATTGTTTTAGAGATTAGAAAGCTTAAGGGATAAAAAATTTTCTGAGTTTTTTGAGCTTTATGCTATGACATATTTAAGTTACTTGAAGACAGTTTAGTTGATCGTTTGAATCTGTGTTTTAAGATTTTTTTCAGGTAACAACAGAATGATGTTTATTATAAGGCTAATTATGCCAACCACTAAGGGAAGACCTTTTCAAGTTCTCTGCCATTGGCTTGTGAATTATTAGATTTTCCACTCCGGCTTGCAGACAGGCAATAGCACAGCCCCATGAGAGCACTGGATACTGTTGTTCTAAGCCCTTTCATTGTTTTTTTCCAGCAGTCAAGTAGTTTCTTTACCTGTGTGTGGGCCTGTTCATACACCACCATTATTCAAGGGCAACTCACTGCAGACATCAGTGAGTTCTCTTCTCTCTTAGTTCTGCAAATTCTATCTATTCTTTCATTTTTGTTTTCAAATTTTAATTCCAGCATACTGAAAAAATGGTGTTGTATTACTTTCAGGTGTGCAGTGTAGTGATTCAACAATCCTCTACATTTTTCAGTGGTCTTCATAAGTATACTTGTAATCCATGTTACCTATTCTACTTATCCCCCACCCACTGCCCCTTCAGGCACCATCTGTGTATTCTCTACAGTTAAGAATCTACCTTTTTGGTTTGCCTTGTTTTCCTTTGTTTATTGATTTGTTCTTTGATCCACAGATGAGTGCAATTATATGGCATTTACCTTTCTGTGAATAACTTACTTCTTTTTTTTTTTTAAGATTTTATTTATTATTTGACAGACAGAAATCACAAGTAGGCAGAGAGGCAGGCAGAGAGAGAGGGGGAGACAGGCTCCCTGCTGAGCAGAGAGCCCAATGTGGGGCTTGATCCCAGGACCCTGGGATCATGACCTGAGCTGAAGGCAGAGGCTTTAATACACTGAGCCACCCAAGTGCCCCTGTGAATAGCTTATTTCACTTAGCATTATACTCTCTAGATCCATCCATGTTGTCGCACTTGGCAAGATGTCATTCTTTTTTTTATGGCTGATTAATATTCGTGTGTGTGTGTTTGTGTGTGTGAACAAACACACACACCCCTTAATCTATCAGAGGACACTTGGGCTGCTTCCATAATTTGGCTATTGTATTAATGCTGCAATAAACATAGGGGAACATAAATCTTTCCAAAGTAGGGGTTTTGTATTCTTTGGGCAAAGAAAAATATTCCATGTTCATGGATTGGAAAATAAATATTGTTAAAATGTGCCTACTACCCAAAACTATCTGTAGATTTAATGCAGTCCCTATCAATACCCCCAGCATTTTTCACTGAACTAGAACAAGCAATCCTAAAATTTGTATGGAACCAAAAAAGAAACCTGAACAGCCAAAGCAATCTTGAAACAGAAGAACAAACTAGAGGTTTTACAAATCTGGACTTAATTTACAAAGCTGCAGTAATCAAAAAAGTATGGCACTGCACCAAAAAAGAAAAAAATGAAGGAAATAGAAGAGAAAGTGCAGATATCACCCCACAAATATGTGCTCAATTAACTTTTGACAAAGGAGAGGAGAACATACAGTGGGGAAGAAAACCAATCTCTTCAACAAATGGTCTTGGGGAAAACTAGATAGCAAGAGAATGAGCTGGGACCATTTAGACCATACACAAAAATATACTCAAAGTGGATTATGAACCTAAATTTGAGACCTGAAACCATAAAAACCTGAGAAGAGAGCTCAGGCTTTAATGCCTCTGATATTCTCTGTAGCAACATTTTCTATATATTTCTGCTGGGACAAGAGAAATACAAGCCAAAATAAAGTATTGGAACTACACCAAAATGAAAACCTTCTGTACCACAATGGAAACAATCAATAAAACTGAAAGGCAGCCTAGGGAATGGCAGAAGATATTTTCAAATGACCTATCTGTTAAAGGGTCAGTATCCAAAATCTGTAAAGAATTTACACAACTCAACACCCCCCAAAATAAACCATCCAGTTAAAAAATGGACATAGGCATGAACAGACATGTCTCCAAAGAGAATGTACAGATCATCAACAGACACATGAAAAGATGCTCCACATCAGGGAAATGCAAATCAAAGCTATGCTGAGATGTCACTCACACCTGTCAGTATGGCTAGAATCAAAAATACAAGAAACAAGTGTTGATGAAGATGTGAAGAAAAACCAACACTCATACACTGTGGGTGGGAATGTAAACCGTTTGAGCCACTGTGGAAACAGTATGAAGGTTCCTGAAAAAATTAAAAATAGAAGTACCAGAATGTTGGGTAATTTGACTCCAAACTCTCTAGAACTATGTAGACTTTCAGCAACATCTGCTCCACTCTGGGAATCCACCCATCTGCCTCAGTTATGCTTTTGGCTTTAAGGCCTGGAAACTCTCATTATAGTAAACTGGGTGATTACAGGGCTCACTTGGTTTGTTTCTCATTTCTCAAGGATTATTTTCCTTTCTTGTAGGATTTCCAGTTTCTTGAAAGCCATTGTTTTAAGTAGAAACATAAATCTATTCCCTGTTACTCCATTATGAGAAGGAAAAGTCCCTTCTTTTTGTAATCCATACACATTAACAGAATGTTCATCACTTTTCACTATAGTTGCTGGTGATTTCTTAAAAACATACTTTTTCCTTTTTTTTCTTTTTAAAGATTTTATTTATTTCTTTGACAGAGAAAGACACAGTGAGAGAAGGAACACAAGCAGTGAGGGTGGGAGAGGGAGAAGCAGGCTTCCTGTGGAACAGGAGCCCAATGTGAGACTCGATCCCAGGACCCTTGGGATCATGACCTGAGCCAAAGGCAGACGTTTAATGACTGAGACACCCAGGCACTCCCCAAAAAACCTACTTTTAACTAAATAGAAACTTTCTACTATATTTCAGTACCATTTTCTTATTATTTTAAAACATATTCCTTCATTTAATTCTCCTTCAGTGTGGTAAACTTTGCTATCTCCTCCGCCTAGTTTTAACTTCACCATTAGCCATTTCCCCCCAGTTCTCCCTTAATTTTCTGACTTATCATCCAACATACTTTCTGAAAGCTGTGTTAAAGCCATTTTTTTGTTCTTAAAATGACAACAGCAACTATTTTGATTAATTCTTATATTCCTACATTGGCAAATATCCAGTACTTTTTGGGTCCTGTTTGGACAAAACATTAGTTTTTTGTTCCATCCATGCTCATGGATGCAGAGAATCAGCTGAATTATTCAACATGCAAATCAGGTATTTTAGATAGGTCACTATGGCTCTAGCACTAAAAATAATGAAATCCCAGTGCAAGACAGAAATAAAACAAGTCAGGATAAGGACACAAGAACTGATAATCGTGTGTTTCTGGAGATGAGAGGGAAAAAATGAGCAATTGTCAAGATTTGGGAATATTGATAACCATGGCTTGTTTTTGGAAAAAGTCCACAATTGTCCCTCCCAGATCTGACAGACTTCACTGTGGCTCAAAATCTGTCCAAGAATGCATTAGCACTTTCTTAGCTGAAATAGCCTTGCAGTTATCAATGTTTGTTTTTCACTTTGTACTCATAAAACGAACATAAAATATCTGTCAGTGATAAACACACACACTCTCCTGAACCTTGCAGAATATTTCACTGACCTGAACTATTTCGACTCATTGTTATTCTCCTCTGTGCATAAACAAATGCTTTTACTTAGACTCCATTTCTAAAACTTCTGTGGACAAGAAATTAAAAATGACAGCCCTGGATACCACTGGTGAATAAATAAATACACAACTAACTAAATAGACAACTATTTCCATGGAGTTGTCCTAGGATGCTAATGAAAGTCTTTTTTAACTAAGTATGTTTAACTGTTCTAAGCACTATCAAAAATGAATTAGTGGGCACCTGGGTAGCTCAATGAGTTAAGCATCTGCCTCCAGCTCCGGTCATGATCTGAGGGTCCTGGGGTCAAGGCCCACTGTCGGGCTCCCTGCATCTCAGGGAGCCTGCCTTTCCTTCTGCCCCTCCTCGCACTCATTCTCTCAATTTCACTCTCTCTTTTTCTCTATCTCAAATAAGTGAAATCTTTAAAAACATCAACTAGTAAAGTATGAAGATACATACATTCTTCAATGGGATTTTAAACCATATTATCAAATCAACCAATATAGTTAAAAAGCTGAAATAAGAAAAAAAATTAAGATCGTGTCCTTTACTTTTTTCTCCTCACCCTTTCCATCTTTTTTTCATTTCCTTCCATGATGTTTTCTTTTTCTCCAATTCCTACAAAATAGTATTTGAATGGCTTTTAAATTTGATGATTAAAATCAGTTTTGTCTAGCCATTAGTAACTTTCTTGAACTCCAAACTCCCTTGGTAATTAAAGTGACTATCATTAAATTTGGAGTTAACTTTCAGATGGTTCATTTGAATTCATAAGATTTCATTAAAAATGTCTGATGAACTTTTCTGTATTACTTAAAGTAGCATTTTCATATTAAGGACAGATCACATTTAGTACTTTCACAAAGCAAACCTAGCCATTTGTTCAACCTAGCCATTACTTTTCATAGAATGTAGAGAAGAAAAATCCTTATCCCAAGTTATTGTGTATGAAAGGGGGGAAATACATAAATATGTGTATATGTTAACTTCTTCAGAAAGAGTGTAGTTTATGGACATTTCTTTCCCACCTTATATACATTTCTTTATTCATACAGTGTAATTTTATAAAATGTCCATATGTGACATGCATTATTTATCTGATTCTAAAGGTAGAGTAGAAATTTAGGGGTGTGGGAACAAGAGAGTGAAGGAAGAAAGAATCACATGTCTACTAAAAGATTTAAGAAAAGTACATAGTAGAAAGTGAGGCACAGATGGGTGGATACTTACATTAATATATAAATCAAGAAAAATAGCCACTATTAAGTGACAAGTACCAAGACATTATATGATTGACAGAATACAAATACTTGCTTAGGAATCCTATAGAGGTCTGAAACAAGATTTTAGTTTGAGTGCCAAAGAATCCCAAGGAACTCAATATGTTTAAAGAGAATTAAGAATTAAACAAATATCATATAGCACCTCATAGGCTATTGTATGTATCAGTGAAGCTGGGGATGGTAGACAAGTGAAGAATATTACTGGTGCCTAAATAGAAGATGATGAGGTCCATGGAGTTCCTATGGGGTAAGAATAAAGCAGAAACAAGGGCAGAAGTAATAGGATTTTTAAAAATTTGTTATACTCCCATACTACAGTTATATACTGCATACTCTTCTGAAGAAAATACTTCATACAGCTGAAAAATAAATAGTAGCCTGTAATAAATTTGCTGTGAGAGCTCAGAAGTAAAATTGAGATGATCTGTAAACTGAGAAGTTGAAATCCAAATGTTTCAAATCATTTTGACTATTCTGTTTTTGAGCGTGGATAAAATATTTGGAAATACATGCTCCTACAAGTTTAACATTTAAATAACAATCTACTCAGTGATTTTATCTTATACCATATCGTGCTGTCATTAATAAATTGATCCTTATATAATTTTAAAGTTAATTTATCTTTAAAAACCAGCTAGTTTTTTGGTTTCAGGTCCAACTTGTAAAAGCGTCATAATTTGGCACTCTTTGTCCACAATAAGAAAAGCTGGACATTTGCTGTGGGTCTTTCATAGATAGATTTTATGAAGTTCAGGAATGTTCCCTCT
>NW_019154093.1:55701665-55702934 GCF_002288905.1 Enhydra lutris kenyoni
GATGAAGAAGTCAAACTCTCTCTCTTCGCAGATGACATGATACTTTATATGGAAAACCCAAAAGACTCCACCCCCAAACTACTAGAACTCATACAGCAATTCAGTAACGTGGCAGGATACAAAGTCAATGTACAGAAATCAGTTGTTTTCTTATACACTAACAAAATACAGAAAGGAAATTAGAGAATCAATTCCATTTACCATAGCACCAAGAACCATAAGATACCTGGGAATAAACCTAACCAAAGAGGTAAAGGATCTGTACTACAGATCCTAGAGGAACTACAGAACACTCATGAAAGAAATTGAAGAAGACACAAAAAGATGGAAGACCATTCCATGCTCTTGGATCAGAAGAATAAACATTGTTAAAATGTCTATACTACCTAGAGCTATCTATACTTTTAATGCCATTCCGATCAAAATTCCACAGGTATTTTTCAAAGAGCTGGAGAAAATAATCCTAAAATTCGTATGGAATCAGAAGAGACCCCGAATCACTAAGGAAATGTTGAAAAACAAAAATAATACTGGCGGCGTCACGTTACCTGATTTCAAGCTTTACTACAAAGCTGTGATCACCAAGACAGCATAGTACTGGCATAAAAACAGACACATAGACCAGTGTAACAGAGTAGAGAGCCCAGATATGGACCCTCAACTCTATGGTCAAATAATCTTTGACAAAGCAGGAAAAAATATACAGTGGAAAAAAGTCTCTTCAATAAATGGTGCTGGGAAAATTGGACAGCTATATGCAGAAGAATGAAACTCCACCATTCTCTTACACCATACACAAAGATAAACTTGAAATGGATAAAAGACCTCAATGTGAGACAGGAATCCATCAGAATCCTAGAGGAGAACATAGGCAGTAACCCCTCCAGTATCAGCCACAGCAACTTCTTTCAAGATATGTCTCCAAAGACAAAGGAAACAAAAGCAAAAATGAACTTTTGGGACTTCATCAAGATCAAAATCTTCTACACAGCAAAGGAAACAGTCAACAAAACAAACAGGCAACCCATGGAATGGGAGAAGACATTTGCAAATGACAGTACAGACAAAAGGTTGATATCCAGGATCTATAAAGAACTCCTCAAACTCAACACACACAAAACAGATAACCATATCAAAAAATGGGCAGAAGATATGAACAGACACTTCTCCAATGAATACATACAAATACCTATCAGACACATGAAAAAATGTTCATCATCACTAGCCATCAGGGAGATTCGAATTAAAACCACATTGAGATACCACCTT
>NW_019154093.1:55702944-55745042 GCF_002288905.1 Enhydra lutris kenyoni
TTTTTTTTTGGGATTTTTTCCTTCCCCAGATTTATTTTATTTTCCCATGGTCCTTAGCAATAAATCTGTAAAATGAAAGACTTATTTATTATTACACATAAGTGATAATGTGTAATAGTTAATTATTAGTCAACTAGACTGGATCACAAGATACCTAGATGAGACAGTTGGTTAAACGTATTTCTGGTTGTGTCTGTGAGAGTGTTTCTGAAAGGAAGAAGCATTTGAATTGGCAGACTGGGTAGAGTGGATTGTCCTCACCCAGCCTGTAGAGATCCTCCATAGAATAAACATGGGGAGGCAGATTAAATTTGTTATCTGTCCAACTGTTGCTCTGGGACATCTGTCTTCTGCCTGTGCCTTTCCTTGTCCTCAGGCCTTTAGATTCAGACTGAAGTCTATTCATTGGCTCTCTAGCTCCTAGATCTTTGAACTACATTAGTGGTTTTCTTGGGCCTCCAAGTTGTAGATGGCAGATCATGGGACCTCTCAGCCTCCACAGTCACATGATCCAATACCTGAAAGTAAATTTCCTTCTTAACTATCCGTTCTGTTTCTCTGGATAACCATAATACAATATGATTCAAGCTGTAAGAATAAATCTGTTTATTATTCATTTTAGAAAAATTATCTGGGATAAACAGGAGTATTAGCTAAACTTGCAGGAATAACTCGAAATTTAATATATGCACATATATAGTAAGAGGTTGGAGATGACCAAAGATGTATTGCAATTCTATACATCAACAAAAAAGGTAGAGGATGCTTGGTGTGATGTCACTTATAATTTAAATATCAAATGATTATGTCAGAGAGATTTCAAAATAAATCATCTGTCCAAAAACACAGCATATTTGACCAAAAAAGGAGACACCTGGTTATGGCATACTTGTCTCTATTTGACAAGTAGGTATGTATGTAGCATTTACATGATTAAAAGTCTATTTTTTAAGCAGAGATAATATTTTTCATTTTTTTTAAAGATTTTATTTATTTATTTCACAGACAGAGATCACAAGTAGTCAGAGAGGCAGGCCAAGAGAGAGAGGGAAGCAGGCTCCCTGCTGAGCAGAGAGCCCAATGTGGGGCTTGATCCCAGGACCCTGGGATCATGACCTGAGCCAAAGACAGAGGCTTTAACCTACAGAGCCACCCAGGCACCCCAGAGATAATACTTTCCAACAGAGTGTAAAATTTAAAAAAGTATTACTAATTGGCATAGATTAAGGTGAGAGCACTGATGTGAAAAAATACAGACAAGAACACACACTAGGAATGAAAAGCTAGTGTTTCCAAATATTATTTTTGAGGAAAGCTTATTGAGGACCTAGCAATAAAACTAGAAGCTATAGCCAATTTATGATAAATAATAGGCTACATAGGGATATTGCATGGGAAAGGGAAAGGAGAAATTTAAGTCAAGAAATGGGGCAGAGAGAATTAGAAGAAAAAGAAGTCAGGGAAACAGCAAATAAAATAGAAGATGTGGTCCATATACACTATGGAGTATTATGCCTCCATCAGAAAGGATGAATACCCAACTTTTGTAGCAACATGGACGGGACTGGAAGAGATTATTTAGTGAAATAAGTCAAGCAGAGACAATCAATTATCATATGGTTTCACTTATTTGCGGAGCATAACAAATAACACGGAGGACATGGGGAGAGGGAGAGGAGAAGGGAGTTGAGGGAAATTGGAAGGGGAGATGAACCATGAGAGACTATGGACTCTGAAAAACAACCTGAGGGTTTTGAAGGGGCAAGGGGTGGGAGGTTGGGGGAACCAGGTGGTGGGTATTACGGAGGGCACGCATTGCATGGAGCACTGGGTGTGGTGCAAAAACAATGAATTCTGTTATGTTGAAAAGAAAAAAAAAAGGCTGGAGAATCTGAAAATGACTGACTTTCTTAGAAAACAGTTATCCCCAGTTGTGGGGAAGCAGGAGCAACAGCAGCTGGAAGCCATGAATGATTGTAAGACTTACTTTATTGGAAAATCAGAAATTGCTGCCAGCGGAGTGTAGACTGCAGTAAGAAACTTCTGAGGTCACAATTCCTTCCAGAGACTGCACTAGACTTTCACAGAAAAAAATCTGAGAAAAATTACCTCAGGATGCCAAGGAATAAATGGAGAGACACCACTATGATACCTTCTGAAACCCTCATCATGAAGCCCAAGTCTCTGGGAATCCCTAGCCAGACCTTATTTCCCATGGTGGAAACGAAGTACATAACACTGTACATTTTCCAGTCTCTTATATGAAAAAGAGAAGGAAAAAGCAATTCACAACAGGACAGGGCTTCAAAAAAAAAAATTGGGAGTGCTGAAAGTAAAACAGATGAGGGGACAAAAAAGATAAAAATTGTATGCCTGGAAAAAAAAAAAAAAAAAAAACAGAAAAATGAGAAAGGTAAACCCCAAAGAGAGAGAGAACTATAAATCTGAGATTTATTCCAAAGTATGTGGCTTCCTTTCCTTCTCTCACATACAGCCATCATCCCAATAAACCTCAAGTATATTAACAATGAATTGCAGGTGAAAGAGGTCCCAAGATGTATACTCTTTCTGAGGAATAAGGCAAAGAGATACCCTAAATCCAAGAGAGGTAAAAATACAAATAGTAGAAGTATTTGAAGCCTATCACTAAAGAAAGCTAAAATCCTAGGCAAATTAGTATAACTTCTCACATGACAACATAGATAACAACTATTGCACATACAATGTCCAAATTTGAACAAAATTATACAACCTGAAAAAACAAAACCATCCTCAGAAACAAATTCAGATGTGACATAAATATAGGAATTATCAGACAAGTGTTTACAATACTCTGTCACCAGAGAGATAACAACAATGCAAGAGAGTCAAAAGCACATGCAAGAAAACAAGAAGTAACCGAAATGAAGAATGCCTTTGATCTGCTCACCAAATTTAACACTCCAAGGAAAGAGTCAGTGAACTTCAAGAGAATCAATGGAAACTTTTCAAACTGAAATGAGAATATGAAAAGAAAATGAAAAAGACATCCAAACGTCTATGAAAAAGACATCCAAACATCTAAGAACTGTTGAACAGTACCAAAAGTTTCAATATAGGCATAATGGGAAAAGTGAAAAAGTGAAGAAAGAGAATGCAGCAGAATATTCAAATAATAATAGAAAACTTTCCAAATTATTTAGAGGCAAATCACAGATTAAGAAATCTCAAAGATCATCAACAACCACTTGTCAGTAGGGGAAGGAAAATTAAACAACAAAATACGGCATGCCTTTTAGAGTTGGTAAAAATTTAAAAAAAAATCCTAAGAATAACAATTTTGTCAAGGACTTGGAGAAACAGGAAGTAATTTCCATCACTGGAAGGAATGAAAATGGTGCATCCACTCTGGAAGACACATCCACATTTTCTTAAAAAGCTAAACAGAGGTTTATCTTTGATCTAGCAATCACATTCTTAGTATTTGTTCACCGCTTTTCTTTTAAGATTTTATTTATTTGATAGAGATTACAAGTAGTCAAAGAGGCAGGCAGGGAGAGAGGAGGAAGCAGGCTCCCCGCTGAGCAGAGAGCCCAATGCGGGGCTCAATCCCAGGACCCTGAGACCATGACCTGAGCTGAAGGCAGAGGCTTTAACCCACTGAGCCACCCAGGTGCCCCTGTTCACCTCTTTTGAAAACTAATGTCCACACATCCATGGGAAAATTTACAGCAGCAACTATTTATAATTGCCCAAAACTGGAAGAACTCGAGATGTCCTTCAAAATGTGTAAGGATAAACAGTGAGATATACCTACTATTTAGCATTTAGGGATATCAGGTCATGAGGTATTAATATGAGTGAACATTAACTGCATATTGCTAACTTAAAGTTGTCAGCCTGAACAGGCTACATATTGAATTATTAAATATACATGACCTTCAGAAAAAGTAAAAACTATAGGACAGAAAGCAAAAAAGTCATGACCTTGGAGTCTAAAAGAGAGGAAAATTTAATAGGTGAAACAAGATTTTGGGGGGAGGGTAAGCCAATTCTGTGTGATAGAGTATTGATGAATACATTAGACCATGAACTTATCAAAACCATTACAACTTCATAGCACAAAGAGTGAAACTTAATGTTAAAAAAAAAAAGAGCTTTTAACTCCATTAGGAGGTTAGGGGTTCCAAAGATGTAAAAACTAAAAGAAAAGAATCTAATTGTATCAAAATGTAGGACCTAACCTCACTGAAAGGGAAAAGTACAAGATAGTCATCTAAAGAACTTTGAAAATGAATAAAGAATATAAGACCATAGATAAGAGAAGCTGTATAAAAGCACTGCATTAGTTCATAGAGTTGTTTCTTATCAGAGTACTGATTAACAATTATGAAACCAGTATACTTATAGACTAGAATTGAACTATTATGTAAATAGATGAAAGATGGTGGCACCAGGTTCTCAGTGTTGGAGAGGGAGATAAGCAAGGGGGAAAAAGGGTAGAATGAAATATGTGCAATAGAGTTGGAGGTGTGAGGGTGAACTTGTGCTTAGCTTAGAAAAGACACCAATGGATAAATAATTATAGGAGTAATATCCTCATAATGGTGGAGTAAGTGTTTTATACTATCTCTGCCTTACAGGACACTGATTGAGACAACCACCTATGGAAAAGGAAGACCTTCTGGAAACCAGGGATCCATTGGGGAAGTTTCAGTACATTGGTAGAACCAAAAAAATACAAGATGGAGGCATGGAAACCGGTAATGGTTCATTTTACCCACATCACCCATTTCCTAATCCAGCACAGCTCAGTGTTAAGAGAAACTTTTTCAGTACATGATTTCTTCCATGGGGAAAAGTAAGAATGTGTGAATAGTCCACAGCTTCTCCATTAGGGAAAAACATGGCCTAAGAATCTCATTTCTCTTTTGCCTTATCCAAAATACTGAGTACTGAACTTCATGATTTGAAAGCAGTGAGGGATTAAGAAAAGGACAGCTAGGGTATGGTGGATGTACTGGATGGAAGCAGATTATACTAAATGTGTCACAGACACCATTAGGAAGCCCCCGCTGAGTCACAGGGGACACCTAGAATGCAGATCCCAAAAGGCTCACAGGCACTCCCAGCATCAGCAAGAGTTTCACAGAGGGCTGGTGAGTGTGTTCACAAAGTTAGACCAAATCTGTGGGCCTGGAAGAGTACCACAATCTTGAGCACGGCCACAATTTTAGGGCAAGCAAAATGAAGACCGTCCACAACAGGTCTGGCTTTATAGTTTTGAGAAATAGCTTTACTGAGGATTGAGGAAAGACACATGACCTTTAAGAATTCTGTCACACAAGGTAGCAAAAGCATTCAGCAGGTGTATCTATAAAAAAAGCCAGGGAAAGCCTCAGAATCTCTAGTAAGGCTGACAAGGTATTTCTCTCAGCTAGTTAGTGAAGACTACAGGGGGTGACTGCTTCCTCAACTGTGAAGCCAGCAATGCAAGACTTTAAGGAACATGTAAAAAATCTTCAAAAATATGACAACACCAGAACAACACAATAATTTTTCAGGAATCAACCGCAAAGAAATGAAGGTCAATGATTTACCTGATTAAGAATTCAAAACAGCTGTTTTAAGAAATCTCAATGAGCTACAAGAACTTTTTTTTATTTTTTTTGTAACTAATTTACATAACTACCAATAATTAAAAGCTTCATATTGATTTATGGTAGAAAAATGTGTAAAATCATCATCAGTATAAATTCTTATACTTGTTCAGCTTTACAAATGAGGTTTCCCTTTTCTTGGAGCTTTAAATGTAGCTCATTCATGTGCAGTGTGATCATGATCTTTTTTTCTCGTTTTTTCTCTGATTACTAATATTAGGCAAGCATTCCTTCTGTTTTAGGAAATTGTCATTTGGAGTTCAACATATGGCAAATCTTTGTAAAACTCCTCTATAAGTTAGCCAAGGAGCATTAGCAAATCATTAAATTCATTGTCTTCTAAACTTAGTGAAGAGTCATAGAATCTGCACATATGTATGACAAGATGGTAACAACTGTATCCATGATATTTTAGCACATTCAGCTTCAAAAAACTTTGACATTTATTTTCCACATGTATTGTCCAGTGGAATGAAGCAACAAAGAAGAGTCTCTTGTTTGAAAATGTAAATAAATTTGAATTTTTGACCCCCAAAATAATAAAGATAACAGAGTGAAATCAAGAAAAAAATACACCAACAAAATGCAAAGTTGAACAGAAATAATTTTAGAAGGATCAAACAAATTCTGGAGCTAAAGAATATAGTGAATGAAATGAAAAATACAATCAAAAGCATACTGCTCAAGCAGAAAGAAGATTCTGTGAAGTAGCAGACAAGATCTTTGTAATTCTTCAAAGGAGAACAAAAAAAAAAGGTGAAGAAAGCCAACATGAACCATGGAATATCATGAAAGGTAAGTTGGAATCTCAGAAGGAAAATAGAGGGAGAAAGGAACAGAAACCTTAAAGATTTAATGGCTGAGAAGCTCTCAAATATGGGGAGGGAATCTAGACATCCAAGTTCATTAAGACAATATGTCATCCCCAAATTTCAAACTAAAATTATTGTCTCCAAAAAACATTATTGTATATTTTTGTCTGAAATCAAAAATAGAATATTTTAGTCAGCAAAAGCAGTAAGAGGAAATTCTCTTATAGAAGGGAATCCCCATAAGACTACCTCTGGATTTCTTGGAAGAAACTTTGCAGGTTAAGATTGGAATGATATAGTCAAAGGACTGGGGCTAAAGGTAGGAGGAAGGCAGGGAGGGGACCTTGCCACCAAAATACTTTACCTTACCTCCACTTCTGAAGGACAACTTTGCAGGGTAAAGACATTCTCAAACAAAAGCTGACGGAGATAATCACCATGTTACCTGCCTTACAAAAAATGCTGGAAGGAATTTGCCACGCTAAAATGCAGGGACATTAATTAGTAATATGAAAGTATAAAAACACACCGGTAAAGTTAAGTATACAATCAATTCAGAATACTCTAAAACTGCAGTGTGTTAATTTGTGTGGTGTGCAGTGTGTGGTGTGTCAGTTAACCCTAGTGTAAGGGTTAAAGGAGAAAGTATTACAAATGTCTAAACTACAGAAATTTTAATGGTTCTGCAATAAAAATATATAAGTTGCAATGTTGCAACATTAAAAACATAAAGGAAGAGTAAATGATTACAGTTTTTAAGTGTTATTGAAGTTGTTAGCCTAACATAAGCCATTTTAAGTATGATTTTTTAAGTTTATCGCAACCCTAAAACTTGGAGTAGGTTAAAAAAAAAAAAAGAAGATTGAGAGAAGTGAATCAAAGCATACCACTATGGAAAATTCTAAATTCACATAGGAGGACAAGAATGGAAGAAAGGAACAAGAAAATCACACAACCTTACCTACAAGTCCTTATGTATCATTTAACTCTTTAAATATAAAAGGATTAAATGCTCCAATCAGAAGATGACCAAACTATGTACCGCCTAAAAGAAACTCATTTCAGCTTGAGGAGACATAAAGGCTTAAAGTGAAGTTAAAGAGAAAGATATTCCATGCACATGGAACCCTAAAGAGAGCAGGAATCCCAATCTCCCTGATATGAGGGAGAGGAGATGCAACATGGGGGGTTAAGGGGGTAGGAGAAGAGTAAATGAAACAAGATGGGATTGGGAGGGAGACAAACCATAAGTGACTCTTAATCTCACAAAACAAACTGAGGGTTGATGGGGGGAGGGGGGTTGGGGAGGGTGGAATTATGGACATTGGGGGAGGGTATGTGCTATGGTGAGTGCTGTGAAGTGTGTAAACCTGGCAATTCACAGACCTGTACCCCTGGGGATAAAAATGTATTATATGTTTATAGAAAATAAAATTAAAAAAACAAAAAACAACAAAAAAAAGAGAGAGCAGGAATCGCTGTACTTACTTAAGGAAAAAAAAATAGAATTCAAGTCAAAACATATAACAAGAAAAAAAACTGATGAGATAAGGAAGACCATATTATAGATAAATCAGTCGTTCATTAAGGATATCTACCAATCATAAATATTCATGAATGCATCAGAGTACCTAAATATATTAAGAAAATACTAATAGATATTAAAAGAGAAATAGACAACAATAAAAACAGGATAGAGGACTTGATTACCACACTTTCAACAATAGATAGATTATCCTAAAATATACATAAGGAAATTTGTCAGCACTTTGGTTTAGAATAAATGGCCCTAACATATATAGAGGACATTTCTACAAACAGTAGCAGAATACAAATTCTCAAGTGAACAGGGAAGATTATTCAAGTTAATGCCTGCAAATCATGTTTTCTGACCACAATGACATGAAACTAGAAATCAATAGCTGGAGGAAAGCTGAAAAATTCACAAGTGTGTAGAAATTAAACACACTCCTGAACAACCAGTGAGTCAAAGAAAAAAATGGAAAGACTAGTTAAAACTAGTTTGAGACAAAAGAAAATAGAAACATAACAAACCATAACTTACAGGAGAGATAAAAAGCAATTCTATGATGGAAGTTTATAAAGATGTCAAATAAATAACCTAACTGTACATTTCAAAGAGCTAGAAAAAGAACAAGGTAAGCCCAAAGTTAGTAAAAGGAAAAAATAACAAGATCAGAGCAGAAATAAATAAGAACCAGAACAACAACATAGAGCTGGTTTTATGAAAGAAGAAATTGACAAACATTTATGTAGACTTAAAAAAAAAAGAAGGAAAAATCAAATTCAGAAATGAAAGTGGTGATATTGCAGTTGATAGACTACAAATACAAAAGATCCCAAGAGATTACCATAAGCAATTATAGGCTAACAAATAGAGAACCTGTTAAGATTCAATCATTAAGAAATTAAAAAAATCTGAACAGACCTGTAAGGACGAAGAAGACTAAAGCAGTAATCAAAAACCTCTCAACAAATGAAACCCCAGTACCAGGTGGTTTCTTTGGTGAATCCTTGTAACAGTTTCAGAATTACCACAACCATAAAATGAGTTTGGGAATGTTCCTTACTCTTCAATTTTTGGGGGCCAGCATTACACTGATACCCAAGCCAAATAAGCTAAAAGAAACTATAGACCAATATCCCTGCTAAATGTAAATGCAAAAACGTTAGCAAAATTCTATCAAATAAAATTTAATATATTAAAAGGATTATACTCCACAATAGAGTGGGATTTATCCATGGGATGCAAAAATGATTCAGCCTATGAAGGCTGTGATAGACCATTTGAGAAATAAATGTGATAGACCATTTGAGAAAAATTCAATATCCTTTCATCATAAAAATGCTAAACAAAAATATAGAAGGAACATACCATAATAAACACTGTAACAGACAAGTCCACAGCTAACATACACTCACATAAAAATATGAAAGCCAGTCTTCTAAAATCATGAATGAGGGGTGCCTGGGTGGCACAATAGGTTAAGCCTCTGCCTTCAGCTCAGGTCATTATCTCAGGGTCCTGGGATCTAGCCCCACATTGGACTCTCTGCTCAGCAGGGAGCCTGATTCCCCCTCTCTCTGCCTGCTGCTCTGCTTACCTGTGCTCTTTCTCTGCATCAAATAAATAAAATCCTTTTAAAAAATAAAATCATGAATGAGAAAAGGAGACCCATTCTCATCACTCCTATTCCAACATAGTACTGAAAGTCCTAGCAAGAACATTTAGGCAAGCAAAAGAAATCAGAAAGGGAAAAGTAAAATTGCTTATTAGCAGATGACATGATCTTATATGTGGAAAATTCTAAACAAACCACTGAAAATTGTTATAACTAATTAATGTATTTTCATTGAAGTCAAAGAATATAAAACAGGAATCAGTTGTTATTTCTATACCCTTACAACAAAATATCTGAAAAACAAAGCAGTCTCATTCACAACAGCATCCAAAACAGAAAAAAATTACATAGTGATATATTTCACTAAGGGGATAAAAGATCTGTACACTCAGGAAAAAACTTTGATCAAAGACACAAATAAGTGGAAATATAGCCTGCGTTCTGGGAGGGAATGAACCCATGTTAAAATATCACAACTCCCCAAAGGATTTATAGATCTCATAGAATTCCTAACTGATTCCTAATGGCATTCTTTTTCACAGAAATATCTTTTAAAGTTCCAAAATTTGTGTGGAACCATAAATGACCTTGAATAACCGAAGAAATTCTAAGAAAAAACAAAGCTGGATACATCACACTTCCTGTTTTCAAACTCTATTACAAATATAGTCTAAGTAAACACATAGACCAAGGGAACAGAATTCTCTCAGTAAATAAAAAACAAACCCTTGTATATACAGTCAACTCCTATTTGAAAAGGGACCCAAGAATACTCACTGGAGCAAGAATAGCCTCTTCCATAAATGGTGTTTGAAAAATTAAATATTATCCTATGTAAAAGAATGAAATTGGAGCCCCACTTACACCACTTAAAAAGTAAACTCAAAATGGAGTCAAGATTTAAGACCTGAAACTGTTAAACTCCTGGAAGAAAGGAAAAGAAAAACTCCTTGACCTTGATCTTGGTAGTAATCTTTTTGGAGGTGATACCAAAAGCACAAACAACAAAACAAAAACAAGTGGATGATGTCAAACTAAAAAGTTGCTGCACAGGAAAAAAAAAAAAAAAAAGCAACCAATGGATAGAATGGGAGAAGATATTTGCAATCATCTACTGGATAATAGGCTAATATCATCCAAAATACAGGAAACTCCTACAAATGAATACCCCCCCCAAAAAAATGAGGAGAACTGAATAGACCTTGTTCCAGAGAAGGCACACAGATGGCCACCAGGTACATGAGAATTTGTCCAACATCACTGGTCATCAGGAAAAGGAGAATCAAAACCACCATAAAAAATTACATCACACCTGTTATGAGGAGCAAGATGGCAAAGGAGTAGGAGACCTAAATATCATTGGGTCCCAATTCAGCTAGATATCTATCAAACCATTCTGAACACCTATGAACTCAACAGGAGATCGAAGAATAGCAGCAATTCTACAAACAGAAAAGAAACCACTTTCTGGAAAGTAGGAAATGCTGAGAAGTGAATCCAAGACACTAATTGGGAAGATGGGCTGCAGTGGGAGGGAGCCTCTGTCAGCCAGCTCCTGGTAAGTGAGAAAGCAGTGGAGCACAAAATCAGGATTTTTAGAAGTCTGTTCCAGTGAGGGATGTCACTTGAGTGGCTAAGCAGTGGGTGGAGCCCTCACTGGGATAGTGTGGTCTGAGGACCCTCAGGGTCAGAGAGACCAGGACCTGAGTGTGGCAGAGCTCCCAAGTATTAGAGCAGGGAGCCGAGGAGAGGGCTCTCAGCTCAGGGTTGCCATAAACCATGATCTGCAGCAGTTGGGCCCCTGCTCATTGAGCAGGGACCCCACAAGTGGCAGATCCAGGGGGACTACCTTTCTTCCCCCAGGAAGAGTGGCACAGGAGCCTGCCATAGCAATCTTCAGGGTTTGGAGATTACAAATGGGGTTCTGTGCCAGAGACAGGAATGTATGATCACAGACCAGGTAAGCACAGAGCACCACTGAAGACCAGGGAGACAGGAGTGATAGACTGCTTTTCTCAGAGGGTGTACTGAGTGGAGCCCCAAGTTCTCGACTCCTCTGGGTGGGGGATTCGGAGGCCACCATCTTCATTCTCATCCTCCAAAGCTGTACAGAAAGCAGCTTTCTGTACTTTCAGGGAACAAAAGCTACTGAGTGTAAACCAGAGCAGACTACTTAGCCTGGCCCATGGCAAGGATGGCGTAACACCACTTTGGGCAAGGACATTTGAGAATCACTACAACAGGCCCCTCCCCAAGAAAATCAGCAAGAACATCCAGCCAAGACCATGTTTACCAATCACTGAGAACTACAAATCTCCAGTGCTAGTGGAATACAGCATATAGAATTCATTGTTTATTTTTTCCCTTGATTCTTTAGTTTTTTAGAGTTAGTTTTTTTTTCTAATTTTCTTCTTTTTTTTTTAATTTTTCTTCTGTCCCTTTTCAACCAATATCTTATCAATTCCTTCATTTTTAACATCATATTCTATCCCTTCATTGTTTTTAACCTTACTGTTGGTGTACATATGAGTTTTTCTTTCTTTAAAATGTTGGAATACAATTTATTCTAACAGACCAAAATATACCCTAAATCTAGTGTATGGCTTATTCTAGTTTCCTTCCTAATCACATTCTTTTTTTTTTTTTTTTCAAAATTTTCCCTCTTTTTTCAGTGAACTGCTTATCAACTCCTTCCTTAAAATCTTTAATTTTCATCTTTACAGTCGTATTCCATCCTTTCATAGTATGACTGTTAAGTTTTTCTTTCCTTAAAATTTTTGAGGCAGTTTCTTCTAACAGACCAAAATATACCCAAAATCTAGGGTATGGCTCTGTTCTATTGACCAGCCTAACCCTATTTTTTATTTTCCTTTTTTTCCTTTCTTTTGCCTGCAGTTTTAGGTCTCTTCTGATTTGTTTAGTGTGCATTTTTCTCTGTTAGTTGTTACTCTTTTAGCTTTTTGTTCTCTCATTCATCTATTCTTCTCTGGACAAATGACAAAATGGAAAAAACTCACTTCAAAAAAAAAAAAAGAACAACAGGCAGTATCAACTGCCAGGGTCCTAATCAATACAGACATTAGTAAGATGTCAGAATGAAAGTTCATGACAATAGAGTACATGACGATTATAAACATACTAGCTGGGCTTGGAGAAAGCATAGAAGATACAAGAGAATCCTTTTTCTGCAGAAATAAAAGAACTAAAATCAAAGTTAAAGTCAAAAAGGCTCTTAATAAGATTCAATAAAAATTGGAGGCTCTACCTGCTAGGATAAATGAGGCAGAAGAGAGAATTAGTGATATAGAACCCCAAATGATGGAGAATAAAGAAGCTGAGAAAAAGATAAACAACTACTGGATCACGAGGGGAGAATTTGAGAGATGAGTGATACCATAAGATGAAACAATATTAGAATAATTCGGATCCCAGAAGAAGAAAAAAGAGAGAGGAGCAGAAGGTATACAGAAGAAATGATAGCAGAAAACATCCCTAATTTGGGGAAGCAAATAGGCATCAAAATCCAGGAAGCACAGAGAACCCCCCCCCCTCAAAATCAATAAAAATAAGTCAACAGCCTTTCATCTAATAGTAAAACTTTCAAGTCTCAGAAACAAAGAGAAAATCCTTGAAGTAGCTCTGGACAGGAGGTCTGTAACCTAGAAAAATAGAAATATTGGGTTGGCAGCAGACCTATCCACAGAGACCTGGCAGGCCAGAAAGGACTGGCATGATATATTCCAAGCACTAAATGAGACAAATATGCAGCCAAGAAAATACTATATCCAGCTAGGTTGTCATTGAAAATAGAAGGAGAGATACAAAACTTCCAAGACAAACAGCAAACCAGCCCTACAGGAAATCCTGAAAGGGGTCCTCTAAGCAAAAAGAGAGCCTAAAATTAACATAGGCCAAAAAGGAACAGAGGCAATATACAGTAAGAGTCACCTTACAGGCAACACAACTAAATTCATATCTTTCAATTGTTACCCTGAATGTAAACGGGCTAAATACTACAACCAAAAGACACAGGGTATCAGAATGGATAAAAAGGCAAGACCCATCAATAAGCTATCTGCAGTAGCTACTTTACAAGCAATAAAGGCAGTCTTGATATATTATATAGCAATGTAAGCCTTTCTCAAGAAACAGGAAAGGTCTCAAATATACAACTTAACCTTACACCTAAAGAACACCAAATAAAGCCTAAACCCAGTAGGAGAAGAGAAATAATAAAGATCAGAGCAGAAATCAATGGGATAGAAACCAAAAGAAGGGTAGAACAGATCAATGAAAGTAGGAGGTGGTTCTTTGAAAGAATTACTAAGATTGATAAACTACCCTAACTGAACCAGGAAGAAATAGAAAACCTTAATGAACCCTTAATCAGCAAGGAAATTGAAGCAGTCATCAAAAATCTCCCAACAAACAAGAGCCTAGGGCCAGATGGCTTCCCAGGGGAATTGTACCAAACAAACATATAAGAAGAATTAATAACTATTCTCCTGAAAATGTTCTACAAAAATAGAAATGGAAGGAAAATTTCTGAAGTCCTTTCTGGCCTTTATGAGGCCAGCACTATCTTGATCCCTAAACCAGACAAAGACCCCATCAAGAAGGGGAATTACAGAACAATATCCCTGATGAACATGGATGCAAAATTTCTCACCAAAATTCTAGCCAATAGGATCCAACAGTACATTAAAAGGATTATTCACCATAACCAAGTGGGATTTATTCCTGGGCTGCAAGGTTAGTTCAACATCCGCAAATCAATCAAGGTGATATACATTAATAAAAGAAAGAACAAGAACCATATTATCCTCTCAGTAGATGCAAAAAAGCAATTGACAAAATACAGCACCCTTTCTTCATCAAAACTCTTCACAGTGTAGGGATAGAATGTACATACCTCAATATCATAAAAGCTGTCTATGAAAAGCTCACAGCAAGTATCATTCTTTTTTTTAAATTTATTGGACAGAATGAGACATAATAAGAGGGGAAGCACAAGCATGGGGAAGGGGAGAGGGAGAAGCAGGGTTCCCTACAGGCAGCCTACAGAGCAGGCACCCCAATGCAGGGCTTGATCCCAGGACTCTAGGATCATTACCTGAGCTGAAGGCAGATGCTTAGCGACTGAGCCACCCAGGCACTCCAGAAGTATCATTCTTAATGGGAAAAAACTGAGAGCTTTTCCCTTAAGGTCAGGAATACAGCAGGGATGTCCACTATCACTATTGCTATTCAACATAGTGCTAGAAGTCCTAGCCTCAGCAATCAGATAATAAAAAGAAATAAAAGGCATCTGAGTCAGCAAATAAGAAGTCAAACTCTCACTCTTTGCAGATGATATGATTCTTTACATGGAAAACTCAAGACTCCACCCCCAAAATTGCTAGAACTCATAACAGGAATTGAGTAAGGTGTCAGTATATAAACTCAATGCACAGAAATTGGTTGCATTTCTATACACCAACAAGACAGGAGAAAGAGAAATTAAGGAGTCCATTCTATTTACAATTGCACCCAAAACCATAAGATACCTAGGAATAAATCTAAACAAAGAGGCAAAGAATCTGTACTCAGAAAACTATAGAATATGTCTGAAAGTAATTGAGGAAGACACAAAGAAATGGAAAATAATTCAATGCTCAGGGATTAGAACAAATATTGTGAAAATGTCTATACTATCTAGAGCAATCTACATGTAGGGGCCTGGTTAGCCAGAGGGAGCCATTTGGTTGTAAACTTAGATTGACCCCACCACTCCCAGAGGAACTTACTTGCAAACCCCGGATATAGGGGTGGGCCAGGCCAGATAGAGACATCCAATCAGTGGGGCGTGCATATATTTACTGTGGTGAGTTGAAATCTCATTGGCCACCTGTGTGTGGGCTGGGCTCAACCACTTCTATAAAGGTTAGTCTGTGAGGCTGGGGTGGGGGGAGTAGTAGGAGGAGTTAGAATAGTCATTAGAGTAGTAGGAGGAGTTAGTATAGCCATTAGAGTAGTAGGAGGAGTTAAAGTAGCCGTTGGGATAGCCATTAGGGTAGTCGTGGAAGTGATAGTCATAGGGAGCCATTAGGGTAGTCGTCGGGTAATAGTCATTGGGAGCAGCACTGCCGGGAGTGACCTCGCCGCCCTGAGCCGCCGGCCTCGCCAGAGTGGCCTCACAGGGGAGCAGCCTCACAGGGGAGCAGCCTCATCTGGGGAGTGGCCTCATCAGCGAGCAGCCTCATCCAGAGTGGCCTCCTCCAGAGCAGCATTGTCCGGGGAGCGGCCTTGTCAGAGTGGCGTCATGGGGAGCAGAGTCTGTGTCATCAGAGTTGTCCTCCTCACCATCGTCGTCACCTCTTTGTCGTCGAGAGCGGCCTCGTCCGGGGAGCGGCCTCATCCCGGGAGTGGCCTCACTGGAGCAGTGTTATTGTCCTCGTCGTCATCGCCTCTTCGTCGTCAGGAGTGGTGTCCTCATTGTCGTTGCCTCTTCGTAAGAGATGGCCCTGACCGGTCGGTTTGATTTTTGATGCTTGGAGTGAAATAAAGCTTTGTTTGATTTTCACTTTCTGTCAGTCTCGTTCCTTTGATCACGGACCCTAACATACATAGTTAATGCAATCCCTATCAAAATACCATCAACTTTTTTCAAGGAAATGGAACCGATAATCCTAAAATTTGTATGGAACCAGAAAAGACCCCAAATAGCCAGAAGAATGTTGAAAAAGAAAAGCAAAGCTCACCATCACAATTCCAGACTTCAAGCTCTATTACAAAGCTGTTATCATACAGACAGTATGGTACTGGCACAAAAACAGACACATAGATCAGTGGAACAGAATAGAGAGTCCAGAAATAGACCCTCAGCTCTATGGTCAACAAATCTTTGACAAAGCAGGAAAGAATGTCCAATGGAAAAAAGACAATCTCTTTAGCAAATGGTGTTGGGAAAATTGGACAGCCACATGCAGAAGAATGAAACTGGACCATTTCCTTATGCCACACATGAAAATAGACTCCAAGTGGGTGAAATATCTCAAGGTGAGACAGGAATCTATCAAAATCCTTGAGGAGAACTTAGGCAGCAACGTCTTCTATCTCAGCCACAGCAACTTCTTAGACACATTGCCAAAGGCAAGGGAAGCAAGGGTAAAAATGAGCTATTGGGACTTCATCAAGATCAAAAGCTTTTGCACAAAAAAGGAAACAGTCAACAAAACCAAAAGACAACTGAAAGAATAGAAGAAGATTTTCGGGGTGCCTGGGTGGCTCAGTGGGTCTGTCAAATACATAAATAAAATCTTTAAAAAAAAAGAAGAAGAAGAAGAAGAAGATATTTTCAAATGACCTATCAGGTAAAGGACTAGTATCCAAGATCTACACAGAACTGCTCAAACTCCACACCCAAAGAACAAATAATCCAATCATGAAATGGGCAAAAGACATAAACAGACATGTCAGCAAAGAAGATATCCAAATGGTCAACAGACACATGAAAAGTGCTCAGCATCACTCAGAAACTGGGAAATACAAATCCAAACCTCAATGAGATATGACCTCACACCAGAATGACTAAAATTAACAAGTCAGGAAATGAAAGGTATTGGCTAGGATGCAGAGAAAGGGGAACCCTCCTACACTGTTGATGGGAATGCAAGCTGGTGCAGCCATTCTGGAAAACAGTGTGGAGGTTCCTCAAAGAGTTGAAAATAGAGCTACCCTATGACCCAGGTATTGCCCTACTGGGCATTTACCCCAAAGATACAAATGTGGTGCTCCAAAGGGGCAGTGTACCTGAATGTTTATAGCAGCAATGTCCATAGTAGCTAAACTATGGAAAGAGCCTAGATGTTCCATCAACAGATAAATGGGTAAAGAAGACGATGTGTATGTATACAATGGAATATTATGCAGCCATTAACCCCCCCACCACCTGAAATCTTCCCATTTGCAACAACATGGATGGAACTAGAGGGTATTATGCTAAGCAAATTAAGTCAATCAGAGAAAAACAATTATCATATGATCTCACGGATATGAGGAATTTGAGAAACAAGACAGAGGATCATAGAGGGAGGGAGGGGAAAATGAAACAAGATGAGACCAGAAAGGGAGAGAAACCATAAAAGACTTTTTTTTAAAGATTTATTTATTTATTTATTTGACAGACAGAGAGAGATCACAGTAGGCAGAGAGGCAGGCAGAGAGAGAGGCGGAAGCAGGCTCCCCGCTGAGCAGAGAGCCTGATGTGGGGCACGATCCCAGGACCCCGGGATCATGACCTGAGCTGAAGGCAGAGGCTTAACCCACTGAGCCACCTAGGCGCCCCCCATAAGAGACTCTTAATCTCAGGAAATAAACTGAGGATTGATGGAGGGGAGGGGGCCAAGAGGAATAGGGTGGCTAGGTGATTGACATTGAGTTCTGTTAATTGTGTAAGACTGATGAATCACAAACTTGTACCCCTAAAACAAATAATACATTATATGTTAGTAAAAAAAAAAAAAAATCACATCACTCCTGTTAGAATGGCTCTTATCAAGATCACATTAGTTAAGAAGTGCTGATGAGAATGTGGAGAAAAGGGAACTCTGTGTTCTTAGAATGGACATTGGTACAACCACTATGGACACTAGTATAGAGGTTCATCAAAAACATTAAAAATAGGGGCACCTGTGTGGATCAGTGGGTTAAGCCTCTGCCTTCGGCTCAGATCATGATCTCAGAGTACTGGGATCAAGCCCCACATCGAGCTTGTTGCTTGGCAGGGAGCCTGCTTCCCCCCACCACCACCTCTGCCTGCCTCTCTGCCTACTTGTGATCTCTCTGTGTGTCAAATAAATAAATAAAATCTTTAAAAAAACATTAAAAATAGAACTATATAATCTAACAATCCCACTTATGGGTATATATGATAAGGAAATGAAATCAGTATCTTAAAGAGATTATCTATATCCCACATTCATGAAAACATTATTCACAAGAGTCAAGACATGGAAAAGACCTAAGTATCCACTAATGGACATCCATTGATGAATAAAGAAAATATATAGGCATATACATACACATTATCTTATCTGGGTATCTGTCTATATATTATTCAGCAATAGAAATTCTGCCATTTGTGACAACATGGATAGAATATGGAGACACATACTAAGTGAAGTAAGTCAGACACAGAAAGACCCACAATGTGTGATCTATCTTAAATGTGGAATTTTAAATATCCAAACTCATAGTAACAGAGATTGGAATTGTGGCTGCCAGGGGCTGGAAGTTGGATGAGGACAAGCTCATCAAAAGTATAAATTTCCATTTATGAGTAAATTTCTTAGGTTGGATGTATAATGTGGAGTCTGTAGTGAATAATACTTTATTATGCGTTTGAATGTTGCTAAGAGAATAGAGCTTAAATATTGTCACACAAAAAAATGGTAATTATGTAAGATAATAAAAGTGCTAATGAACCCTATTGTGGTAATCATTTTGTAATATATACATGTATCAAATCATCACATTGTACAAATTTAACACAATTTTATATGCAAATTATATATTAATAAATTTGGAAAAAAGAATGATCAGTAAGTTTCATATAATTTTTACTATACACAGATGTTTCTTGACTCTGTAAACTATAGCCTCTAGAAGCAATAGCACCCTTTAACAACAAGCATGCACTGTGTTCTAATTTAATTTTTAATACCATTTATAACAAAAGGAACTTAGGCTCCTTAGAAAAATGACTACTCTAGAGATAATGCAGAGAATATACAAGTAGAAAAATGACTACTCTAGAGCTAATGCAGGGAATATTCAAGATGATTTCTTGTCAGAAACTAAGAAAGTGCTTAAAAACAAAACCAACTGAAATATGTCAAAGGGGCATAGGAGCCAACTGATAGAACTTTCAGCGGTAAAAAATGAAACTTTTGCAACACAAAATATTTGATTACAGTTCAAGTTAGAAAATGAATATTCCTGGGGCACCTGGGTGGCTCAGTGGGTTAAAGCCTCTGCCTTCGGCTCAGGTCATGATCCCGGGGTTCTGGGATCGAGTCCCACATTGGGCTCTCTGCTCAGCGGGGAGACTGCTTCCTCCTCTCTCTCTGCCTGCCTCTCTGCCTACTTGTGATCTCTGTCAAATAAATAAATAAAATCTTTTAAAAAATCATTTAAAAAAAAAGAAAATAAAATGAATATTCCTTAGCCTATACTGAAATTAAAAGAATAGATTATAAATTGGTAAAAATAGACAAGTATCCTGAGCAAGTGAATTCCAGTTAATGCATGTAGCCTCAAGCAAGTGTAACATAATTCCCAAGCCCTTAAAACTGCTCTGTACATAGTGACCTTTGTTGATAGTACAGTATGGAAAGTGAGGGGAGAATAACTTTACTATGTCAAAACCTGAAAAACACTCTTTCAACTATGACCAAACTTAACACCCATAATGACCTATTGTGTTAATAACATATATCCTTCCATATTGATGAGAACTGTGTTTTATGTCTATGCTCTTCCTCCCAAAAACCCTTCATCCCAGTCTAAGCATGATTTAAAAAAAAAAAAAAATCAGAAAATTCCCAGTTGAGGGAAACTGTAAAATACCTGACCAGGAATCCTGCAAACCAGCACAGTCGGTAAAAACTAAGGAAATCAACACAAGAAATAGATTCAGTTACTGATGATAGTGTTCACGCACTTGTTCATTAGGTGTATCAAGTGTACCTAGCAGGGGAAACTAGGTGTGGAGTACATAGAAATAATTATTTTTGTAACCTTTCTGTTCCTTTGAAACTCTTTTTGAAAAGTTTATTGTTATGCAATGAAAAAACAAGTACTATGAATAAAAGTCTAGAAGAATGTTATCAAACTCCTCTTTGGATTTTTCCTTTCAAAAATATGCCCTGTGTAGTGTGAACATTATTTTCTGTCATAAAGGCATCTGTATTTAAGTATATATATTTATCATTCAATAAATATATATGTTTATCATTCATTCTTATAGCTCTAGTGATAAAGAGTAACACATAATCACATACTCATAATCATTTTATAGAAATTGTAATGATAACAATATGTACAGTGTACTATGGATATCCACATGAGAGTCAATAAAACTGAGAAGTTAACCTGTGAATTATATTTGAATGATAAATCAGAATTAATGACATGTAGAAAAGAGGAGGAGGTTTTGCATTTTATTTTTTTAAAGATTTTATTTCTTCATTAGAGCACAAGCAGAGGGAAAGGCAGAAGAAGAGGGAGAAGCAGACTCCCCGCTGAGCTGGGAACACAAAGCCAGAGTCAGACTCTCAGCCTCATCCACACCCTCAACTCAACTCCCCCCCCCTGCAAACCCCCCAGACAGCTGTCCATGGGGTCTTCAGATCAGTCCTGTCATGCCCCTAGTACCTAATGCTAATCCTCGGATGGGTTCTGAGAGGACCTTCCCCAAGGGCCTTGCTTCAAATCCCCAGGGATTGGGGACACTGGAGCAATACTAGATGACACAGCCTGTCAGCCAGAAGGACACTGTGCCATTTGGAACTTCAGAAAGGTTTCAGAGCAGGAGAAATGTGCATGCCACCTCAGGCCATGCCCATATTTAGTGGACCACTGGATACAAACCCAGAGACAGCACTCACCCTGACCCTTACTATCAATTCAGCCCTGGGAACACTCCCAAAAGCTTTAGATCAGTCCTTCCATACCTCTAGGTCCTAACCCTAACCCTTGGTTGGGTTCTTAGGGGTCCATCCCTAGTGGCCATGCTCCAAAGGTCAGGAGTTCAGGACACTTGGGCAATAGCAGAGGACTCAGCCAGCCTCCTTGAAGGAAATTTTGCCCTTTGGAGCTCTGGAAAAGATTCAGTGCTAGATGAATCTGCATGCCCATCTGAGGCCACCCCCACATTCACTGGCCCCCTGGACACTAAACTGAACCCTGATGTTCTCTATCAACTCACCCCCCAGTAGAGATTGAAACACCCTGGGGAGTTCATGCCTGACATGCCTCTAGGCCCTAACCTTAACCCTAGATTGGGACTTTAGGGTTCTTCCCCAGAGTCCTGGCATGCATGCCCTGTATGTTAGGGAGGCCTGAACAATACCAGAGGGATTCCACCTGCCACCCAGAAGGAATCCATGCCAATTGGAAATCTGATGAGGATTCAGAGTAGGAGAAATCTGCATGTACACCTGAGGCCACGCCTGCATTTACTGGACCCCTGGACACATCCAGTCCTGACAGTAATCCTGACCCACACCCTCATCTGAGCAACCCACTCCCCTGGGAAGCTCACCGATGCACCTTCACTTTGGTCCTGCCATGCCCTAGCCCCTAAAACTTACACTAGGTTGTATTCTGAGAGGTCTGCCCCCAAAGGTCTGCCTTTAATGTCCCAGGGAGTGTGGACAGCTGAGCAATACCTGAGGACTAAACCTGCAACACAGAAGAATACTGCCATTTGGAACACCAGAAAGGTTTCAGGGCAGGAGAAATCTGAAGGCAAAGCGAGCCCATCCTAGCAATCCCCCACTTTCACCAACCCCCTGAACACGAACCCCGAGCCTGACCTTCCCCTTATCCCTAAACTAACCCACAGTCGGGCAGGTGGACACAGTTGAAGTGGGCCTGTGGTCTTGTTTCTAAGGGAATCTGTAATGATCTCCTCATTACGTGGTGGTTTTCCAGGATACTGTCCCTGTTTGGGGTCAAACACACTGAAGGATCCCGTCTAAGGTGGCAAAGGTGGTTAAGAAATGAAAGCTAGGGAATCTGAGTGTGGAGATAAAGCACACTTGTGCTGGTGTAACAAGTTGACTGCACAATGAAATCACCACAAAGGAAATGACTCTTCCAAACATCCATGTTAGCACCATGTCACAGAAGAAGAGAAGACATCAGACATTGGAGTGGAGGCTAAGTCCCATCAGATTCAGTTCACCCACTGTGGAGAGGCCACTCACCCTTGGAGGAGACCACATGTTACTACAAGAGACTTGTAGGAAGATTAAATCAGGGGCCCCGTATCTTGGGTGACACTGGGATTTGGAATTCCAATTCTCTACAACACTCCACTACAACCTGGTTAGAACTGTGAAAAAGCATGAAGGGAAGCCTCAGTAAAGTGGACTAGGGACCCCAGAAGGGGAGCCTGGAAGGGAGAGGCTGCTGCTTAGTGTCCATGTAGCACAGAACATGACCCTGGCCCTGACACAGACCCACACTCTGACCTCAGCTAGCTCTCAAACCTGGCCCTGACCCCAATCCAAGACCCTAATTCTAGCTCCTAACCCAAACAATGTTCTCAAGAATCAAAAGGTAGAAACTGCAAATATCCATCAACGGTGAATTTATAAACAAAATATGCTGAAGTATTTGAATTTAGGTTCAGGCTCAGGTTTCAGTCAGAGTTCTGGATCAAGGTTTAGGCTTAGGGTCAGGGTGAGGATTTAGAGTGAGGGGCAAGGAAACAGAGTTAGAGTTTAGGGCTTTAGGTTCATGATTTAGGGTTTAAAACTCAGGGCTTCTGGGATAAAGTTCAAGGTCAAATTTGGGGTTTGGGTTTATAGTTCAAGGTTTGGGTCCAGGACTCTGGTTCAGAGTCCAGGCTTCAGGTTCAATTTCAGGTTTGGGATTCAGGGTTCCAGTTTGGGCTTTAAGGTCAAGTTGGGTTTCAGTGTTAAAGTTAGGGGTTTTAAGGGTAGGTTGAGGGATGACACAATTTCTTCAGTTGTCATCATGGACACAAAATTTCTATCTGAACTTAAAAAATCTGAAATCCATTTCATCTGGGTGTCAAGAGCTGGCTTGTAATTTAGGATCAGAGTAACTCCCTGCTGACAGCATTCTGGTCCTAGAGTCTCATAGTCACCCAGAAGCAGCTTTTGTCTTGGCCCAAACATACCCTTGGCAGAGAAGGGCGAGCTGGTGCCAAAAGTTTGGATGACTTTACAATGGTAGAGGTGTGAAACCAAATACTGGGGAAATGTTCATGGACAAAGAAACAGGAGACAAATAACTGTTCAATTCCACAATAACAAAAACCAAGTCTCCAGTAGACTCTGATAATGTTCCATAGGAAAGCCTATGGTAATCATTACTGGTACTGAAAGATGGCCCCCTCCTCTGCTTTAAACAAAGAATCACAGCAGGATACTTCCTACTTTTTGTCAAAAATAAAATTTTATTATTTAGCTGTTCCAGTGTACAATTTATGGAAGCAATGACATTTTTCCTTTCTCAAATCCTCATTGATACACGGGTGTATTGCAGGCAACGTTGTAATGCACTGATCATTGGAATACCAAGTACAAGGAGGGCTCTTAGAAGCAATAAAAAGGAATCAAATATGAAACTCAGAAAAAACACCCTTGATGGGCACTCAATGAGGATCCCTAACCATAAGATCTAACATCTCATCCTATGGAATTCACCCATAAAATCATCAATAACAATAGCCTAAAAAAATCATCAATAACAATAGCCTGCTGACCACTGCAACCCCCTCACCATTGACCTCTAGGCTTGTAATATACACTGTAACCGCTGGAGACACTTCTCAGCAGAACAGGAATTGCCCACTCCCAACTCTTACAGTGAAGCCAAAAAGTCCCTTGGAAATCTTGGGGGGGGGGAAAATCCCTTGGAAAAACTCCTTGGAAATCCCAGCCATTAAGACACAGTCACAGAGGGGCACCTGGGTGGCTCAGTGGGTTAAAGCCTCTGCCTTCGGCTCAGGTCATGATCCCAGGGTCCTAGGATCGAGCCCCGCATCAGACTCTCTGCTCAGGGGGGAGACTGCTACCTCCTCTCTCTCTGCCTGCCTCTCTGCCTACTTGTGATTTCTGTCTGTCAAATAAATTAAAAAAAAAAAAAAAAGACACAGTCACAGAAACCACACCCAGAACTCAATAAAGGACAGACATCTTGAGAAGCGGAGACTGCAGATGACCTCCACTCCCATGAAGTAACTCTACAGTGGACTCCAGGTCTGTCTCCTTCATGGGATTACATGGGGCACAGCATTTTTCCAATACTCCATCCTCAGGACAAAACCGTGAACTGTCCTCGTCAGTCCTGTGTGCAGGCTCACAGTGAGCCCTGTGAAAGCCAGACATCTCATGCCTATCCTAGCAGATGGAGGGTGCTGTCTCCCTGACTTCCATATCAACTAGACAATACTTGGAACAAATTTTGCCATACTCCATGCAAAAGGCAAATTTTCCAAAATTCTGCAAAATGATGGACGGTGAAACATCATGGATTCCCCACACCTTCTTGAACCTAGATAATATGGAGATAGAGCTTGGCCAGAGCTATTATCCCCAAACCCCTGCATGCGCACACACACACACACACACACAACCTTCCCTTGTGCACTCCAGACCAGATTCCATATACCTTGTTCATTCTCAGCCATTGTCTCAGCATACTAGTACAGTAAGTAGTACTGAGGTGAAGGGACTGAGGTTCTAGGTGCTAAGCCAGCACCTTGGACTCACTTAGTATCAGAAATTAATATTTGTTTTATTAACAGATGCATCCCAGAAGGTCTTGCCACCATGGCCATTAGAAAAGTCATTACAACAGAGTCCTAACAAACTTTGCCAATCTCCATGTCTCCACTCCATGTCTCCAGGGATTGGTTCATCCATGGGTATATGACGTGGTCCCAGCCAATGAGTTAGGAGGAACCTTGGGTCTCAGCCTGCAGAGCCAAGCATGGGGTGGACCACCCAGGTGAGGGACTTTTCCATTGCAACTGCAGAGGTGGCCTACACCAGGCCCAGGCCAGTGCCACAGAGGGCCCAGGAAGTCAGGTGCTCCTAACATTGCTGTGTGCTCAATCAGACTCATCCTGAAGCATACACATGCTAGATCCTCTGCTAACTCAGAAGAACCCTAAATGTGCTCATGGTATTGGCCTGCAAAAGATGACCATCTGTGTGGTATACAAGCCCCAAGATATACCTGCTGGGAAATGGGGACTGACTCAGCCAAACAATACCTACATGAAATTCAACCACAGACAAACGTGTGTGGGAAATGTGAGGCCTACAGAGAAATTGGGGGAGGAGGGCAATTCCTGAGGCCTTCATTGTTGGCCAATGGATCATCTTTTTTTCCTTTTAAGTGCAGGGGCCAGGGTCAGGCAGGATAGATCCCAGTGTCTTCCCACTCTGCCACTGGAAGAGAAGAGCCCTCTCACCCATCATCTATTATGTTGCATATCTGGGGTGTGAGAAACTGCAACCTATGGGCCAAATGGGACCTTCCCCTATATTCTCTCAATCCAGGGTGTCTGGAACATTTGTTATGGATGGTCAGTGCCTGCCATCAAGCCACAATGCAAGAGTGGAGTCAATGTCAGAGACACGGCATGGGCTACAACACCTAACAGAAAATCTTTACAAAAGACTTTCCAGAAAAGTCTATGCCAATCCCTGGTCTCCAAGATCCTAGGATCATGTCCCTTCTCTGAGTAGAACACAGTGCCTTCTTGGTAAAATCTAATTTCTTCACCCCAGAGGCAAGGGCTTCCATCCTTTTAGCCAGAACTTCATCTCTATCCTCCTCTATCGACACCTTGAATGGCATGTCTACAGGTCAGCAGCCCAACGGGAATTCACTGTCGTTTCCATGGTAGTGATGCTCAGAAATGGAGGTATAATTGTGAACCTGTGAGTGTGAGCGTGTGTTTCCTCTTTGTTACCCACATAGTGCAAGGAGAATACAATACAGTAGTATGCTTCTTGTCCCACAGGATGGCCACGCATAGTGATCTCAGAAGGAAGCCACTTCCACAGAACAAATGTCATCTGGGAGGACTCCCATGTCCCTTGTCCTGGGCCTATGTTCCACCAAGTCTGGTGGCACACAGAGGGACAGAGATGCTCCCTGCCCATCAGGGTTTTGAGGGACGCCTGCTTCTTCAGGACCAAAGATCCCAAAACCATTCATCCACCTGCCATGAAGCCAGGCATGTGTGAGAGAGATCTACTCCAAGCAGAAAGGACAGCCCAAGAGATAACAAATGACAGCCATCTGTGACCAGTACCATGAAGGGGAACACTCAGGAGGACTGGAGGTGTGCAGGGTTGGCCAGACCTGGGGGTAGGGGGACTGGGAGTGCCCTAGGAGGGTAATCACAGCTGTGTCATGACAGGGGATGCTCAGGAGGACTGGGGTGCACAGGGTTGAACAGACCAGGGTGCAGGGGTCCCAGAAATGTTCCAGGAGGATGTTGCAGTTGTGCCCTTGTGTGGCTACATGTGTCAGTATGACTGGACATTAGCCAGACTGGAAATGAAAGGGCGGGCAAGGAGCAGTGTTCCTAAACTGTCTTCTTCAAGGAAAAAGTTCCATAATGAGATTTCTTTCAGTACAATTTCATGTCACGTGCATCCATGAGTCTCTAAAGCTGATTTTGTAGAACATGAAGTACGTAGTTGGCCATTGCTTTCAAACCTGAGGGTCCGGGGACAGAGCACACTTGATCTTTCTTTTGGCTACTTTCAGAGTAGGATGACTTTTCCCACCTTCACCTCTGACCCCAGGACAGGGAACAAAGGCAACACAGATTTACATTTTGAAATGCCAACAGAAATCTGCAAACCCAAGTTCTCACAGGAGCTAAAGGTTCAGGAGCAGGGTGACAGAAAGGGGAGGCCGATAGCAAGGAACCAAAGGAACCCATCATGTGCATGGGAGTTGGCCGCCTTCTCTACTTGTAGGAGGCAAGCCATGTCTGACAGGAGGGAGTCCCACCTGCACCTGGTCTGCCAGTTTGCTCCCCTTGAGCAGAGCAGAGGATGTGCTGAGCTGGGTGTGGATTTAGGGGAAGATGGCCAGGTGGTGAAGACATGAACACACCTTTCTCCCAAAAGGACATACAAGAGACCAAGAGAAACACGAAAAAGTGCTCCACATCAATAGTCATAAGGGAAATACAAATCAAAACCACAATGAGATACCACCTTACAATAGCTGGCATGGCTAACATTATCACGGCAGGGAAAAATAAGTGTTGGCGAGGATGTGGGAAAAGGGGAACGCTCTCACTCTGCTGGTGGGAATGCAACTTGTATATCCACTCTGCCAAATGTTATTGAGTTTTTTCAAGAACTTCAAAATAGAGCTACCCCACGACCCAGCAATCGCACTACAAGGTATTTACCCCAAAGATACAGATTGAGTGAAAAGTAGTGGCATCTGCCCTCCGCCATGTTCATTGCAGCATTTTCCACTCTAGCCAAACTACAGAAAGAGGCCAGATGTCCGTGGACAGATGAATGGATAAAGAAAATGTGGTTCATATCTACAACGGAATATTATTCAGTCATGAGAGAGGATGAAGAGTTAACATCACATCCACCTGGTTGGAACTGGAGGATATTATGCTCAGCCAAATAAGTCTATCAGAGAAAGACAATCAGCATATGGGTTCATACGTGAAATAGAAGAAACACTAGAGAGGATCAGAGGGTAAGGGAGGGAAATCTGAATGTGAAGTCATCAGAGAGGGAGAAAAACTATGAGAGACTCTTCATTACAGAAACAAACTGAGGGGGCACCTGGGTGGCTCAGTGGGTTAAAGCCTCTGCCTTCGGCTCAGGTCATGGTCCCAGAGTCCTGGGATCGAGGCCCACATCGGGCTCTCTGCTCAGCGGGGAGCCTGCTTCCTCTCTCTCTCTCTGACTGCCTCTCTGCCTACTTGTGATCTATCTCTCTGTCAAATAAATAAATAAAATCTTTAAAAAAAAAAAAAGAAACAAACTGAGGGTTGCTGGAGGGGAGGTTGATAGGGGTTGGGGTTACTGGGTGATGGACATTAAGGAGGGCACATGATGCAACAAACTCTGGGGGTTATACACACCTCATCTATTAATGAACACTACATCTGAAACTAATGTACTATAAGTTGGCTCATTGACATTCAGTTAAACAAAAAGAACTCAAGCAAACACTCCTGAAAATTTGTATGGAACCACTAAAGATACTGAACTGCCAACATAATGTTAAGAAAGAAAACCAAAGCTGGAGGAGTCACAATTCCAGATTTCAAGTTATACTACAAAGCTGTAGTCATCCTAGCAGTATGGCACTTGCACAGAAATACACACAGTGACCTAGGGAACAGGAGAGCAGCTCAGAAATAAACCTGCAGAGAGTTGCTGGGGGGAGGGGGTTGAGGGGGTGGGGTTATGGACATTGGGGAGGGTATGTGCTATGGTGAGTGCTGTGAAGTGTGTAAACCTGGCGATTCACAGACCTGTACCCCTGGGGATAAAAATATATGTTTATAAAAAATTTAAAAAAATTAAAAAAAAGAAATAAACCTGCAATTGTGTTGCCAATTAGTCTTCCACAAAGCAGGCAAGCATATCGAAAAGGAAAAGGACAGTCTATGACAAACAGTGTTGGGAAAACTGGACATCTACTCGCAGAAGAGTGCAATTACTCTGCTTCCTTACACCATACAGACACATAAACTCAAAATAGTTTCAAGACCTCAGTGGAAGACCTGAAACCATAAAAATCCTACAAGAGGGCACAGACAGTAACTTCCTGACATGGACCAAAGCAACATTTTTCTAGACTGTCTCCTGAGGCAAAGGAAATAAAAGCTAAAATAAACAATTGGGACTATATCAAAATAAAAATTTTCCACTTTTTATTCCACATCTACTAGGAAGAAAGTAGTAATAATAATAAGACAACCTACTAAAAGGGAGAAGATGTTTGCAGATATCCTATGCAGAAAAGGGATAGTGTCCAAAATACATGGACAATACAAAATACACCTGACACAATACAATACAATCTATCCAAAAAACAAACAATCCAGCTAAAAAGATAGTCCAAAGACATGAACAGACATTTCTCCAAAGAAGAAATACAGATGGCAAACAGTCCCAGGAAAAGAAGTTCACCATCACCCAAGCTCAGGAAATGCAAATCAAAAGTATAATGAGATATTAGCACATACTGTCAGAATGGCTCCCTTCGACAGCACAAGGAATAGCATGTGTTGGGAGGGTGTGGAAAAAGGGGAATCCTCATGCACTGTTGGTAGAAAAGCAACCTGCTGCAGCCAGTCTGGAAAACAGTATGGAGGGTCCTCAAGATGTTAAACATAGAGCTACCCTAGGATCCAGCAACCACACTACTGGGTATTTACCCAAAGCATATGAAAACAATAACTCAAAAGGATACATGCACCCTATGTTTCTTGCAGCATTATTTACAAGATCACAATATGGAAGCAACCCAAGTATCCAATGATAAAGTGCTAAATGAGCTGAGGACGTATACACACACACACACACACACACACACACACACACACACAGTGGAATATTACTCAGCCATAAAGAGTGAAATCATGCCCTTTGCAACCACACAGATGGATCTAGAGAGGATTATCCTAAGTGAAATCAGTCAGTCAGAGAAAGACAATACCATATGATGTCACTCTTGTGTAGAATAAATAAAGGAGAAGAAAGAGATAAACCAAAATACAGGTTCTTAACAATAGAGAACAAACTGACATTTACCAAAGGGGAGGTGAATAGAACGGTGAGTGAAATAGATGAAGGGGACTAAGAGTACACTTTTCTTAATGAACAGTGAGTAATATATAGAATTATTGACTAATGCTATTGTACACCTAAAATGAAAAAAACACTGTATGCTAACTTGACTGGAATTAAAATAAACAATAAAAAAGATTATTTCATTAACCTATTTGAAAAAGCTTTGATACACAATGTTCATATGCCCTACTTCAGAGTATTTTCTAATCAATATTTATTCATTCTATGCCTCGAATTCAAATTTCGCTAAATTCTTACGTTTTACCTGTTAATCCTAGCCCACAGAAACCATGGTCCCTCTTCATCCAGGATCAGCACCTATGCATTCAAGAGAGTGTAAATAGAGAAAGATTCCATGTCATAATCCAGAAAGCTATTACTGTTTCTGTTTTAGTAAGAGATGGTCACAGAGTGTGGGACAGGTTTCAGAGCTGGTTTTTTTCTCTATCCTGGATCACTAATTCAGTGATCATTACTTGGATCCATTTGGCTACTAGATTTTCTGTGGACGAGCTTGCTTCCAAGCATATCCATGGAAGACATAAAGGTGGGTGGGCTCAGTGTGGGATAGGAAGCAGGCCAGGTAGAGACAGGGGTACAATCCCTCCCCTGATCCAGGAACTGCCATGGGTGCAGGTATGGGACACACACGCAACGGGAAGACACCAAGCTCACCAGCTGAATGCTGGAGGCACAGGTCAAGGAATCTAGTGATGTGGGGCATGGAGGCTGCTCTGAGCTACCTCTGGGAGGGAGAGGGGGGAAAGGAATAAGAAAGAGAAACTGCCTGCACCTGGCCCATGCCACCTGCCCACCACTCCTGGCACACATCAGTCTACACTGCTGACACAGCCTGGGCTCAGGATGTGCTGGCCCAGATCCCACAGCACTCAGTGGGGCTGGCCCCAGAGCTCAGGGACATGCTGAGGGTGGTAGCAAGGAAGGCTGGCCCTCTGAGGTCATCCCCTCTTTGAGCAGACAGCCCTGCAGGACTGCTGAAAACACACTGAAAGGTTTTAAAGACATGCCATGGATGAACTAAGGCATGGAGAAATACAAAACAATATTGGTTTTTAAGATCAGAGCTGTCACCTGAGGATGTATGACAGCTTCTCTGAGGAGGACTGAGGGGAGGGCAGGCCGGGCTGAAAGGCAAGACATGGCTCTCCTGATTAGGAAACAGCAACCTCCTTCTAGGACAGTACATTGTCCTCACCTCACAGGGGATTGATGGAAGTGTTCCATCAGGGCACTGACAGAGCAGCCTCTTGAGAAGGCTACCCTGGCATCAGCTTGCACAAGGCAGAGGATTAGGACCAGATGGAGGGAGACCAATACCCTGGGGAGTCATGGGGCAAGAGCAGAGGCTCCTGACCATGAAGATGATGAAAAATAAGAGGCGGCAGCATGGGAGCCCCTGGCATGAAAGTGTCACACACACAGTGCCCACAGCTACAGTGACTGGATGCCCTCTGTGCAAGGCACAGTTCATTTCAGTGGACTCCAATTTAGTGCTGACCACAACCCTAGGAAGTGGGCACCACCACCGCCCTCCTCTCCCTATGCTGCTGCTAGGAATCACAGTCACCAGATCCTGATCAGTTTTCATGGAAACTTAGCACTAGCTTCCATCACACACTGCCCCTCTGAAGGCAGTCTAGTGTGACCCTCATCACACTAGAGACGGCTGTCTACCTGTCTCCACACAACTCAACAGACAGGAGGGTGTCCCTGAATCCCACAGGTTCTAATGAGACAGACCACAGGTCCCACTTCCCCATCCATAACCAACACCCAGTGGGTCATGCGGGACCTCAGATATTGTCATGAAACTCACCATACCCTGTTCCTGTTGCTTCCAACAGAAAGTTGGGTTCTGATCCCATAATTTACCATACATCCTGGTTTATGACATGGGGCCATGACATGAACCCATATGGCACCCTTCTGTTAGAGAAGGTCATCCTGCACCTCCTGGAAAATGTTTCTAAAGAAGTACATGTCCATCAGGGCTACAGTGTGAACAGTGGTACAAAGCTTGCATGGTAGTAATCAGTAATTCTAACAAGGGTTGACCTCCTCTCCCCAAGTCTCACCAAACCTTCCTCTGTCCCCATGGAAGTCATGATCTGCCCTCAGAAAATACCCTAGGACACTAACCTTTAAACTGAATGTTCCCTTCATGCTCTGGTTCAAATCTTGTCCAACCACAATAGTATGGAAGTAAAATCAGTCACAAGAAGAAAATGGGACAGTAACGAATATGTGGAAATTCAACAATGTGCTAGTAAATAACCAATAGTCAAATAAGAAATCAAAAGAAAATTTATAAGTACCTTGAGACAAATGAAAAAGAAACTATGAAAAGTTATGGGATGCAGCAAAAGTAGCTCTAAGGGGAAAGTTCATAGAAATTCAGGTCCTCATCAATCCACCTGAAAGCCCTCCAATAAACAAGCTAATATACATGGGAAAGAAGTTGGGGTGGGGGAGAAGCAAACCCTGAAATCAGTAGATAGAAGGAAATAACAAAAAGGAAAGTGAAAATAAATCCAATGGAGACTAAAAAGACAAAAGATCAATGAAAATACGAGCTGCCTTTTTTGGAAAGCTAAACCAAACCGAAAAACTTTTAGCTAGACTCACCAAGAAAGAAAGAGGGCTCAAATACAATCAGGAAAGAAAGATAATTGATTCCTGTTTCACATCAAAATCCTAGAGGAGAACACAGACAAAAACATCCTCAACCTTGGGCACTGAAACTTCTTGCAAGACATGTCTCTAAAGGCCAGGGAAACAAAAGCAAAAAATGAACTATTGGGACTTCATCAAGGTAAAAAGCTTCTGCACAGCAAAGGAAACAATTAATAAAACTAAAAGGCAACTGGCAGAATTGGAGAAGATATTTGCAAATGGCATGATAGATAAAGGTCTGGTATCCAAGATCTACAAAGAACTGCTCAAACTCAATACCCAAGAAACAACAAAACCACTCACAAAATGGGCAGAAGACAGGAAGAGACACTTCTCTAAAGAATACACACAAATGGCCAATAGTGCATGAAAAAATGCTTCACATCAATTGTCATCAGGGAATTCAACACCACAATGAGATACCACATTCCAGCAGTTAAAATGGCTAAAATTAACAGGACAGGACAAAAGAACTGTTGGCAAGGATGTGGAGAAAGGAGAACCCTCTTACACTGTTGGTGGGAATGCAAGCTGGTGCTGTCTTTGTGGAAAACAACATGGAGTTTTCTCAAAAAGTTAAAAGTAAGCTGCCCTATGACCCAGCACTTGCACTCCTGGGTATTTACCCCAAAGATACAGATGCAGTGAAATGAAGGGGTACATGCTCCCCAATGTTCATAGCAGCAATATGCACAAGAGCCAACCTGTGGAAGGAGCTGAGATGTCCTTCAACTTAAGAATAGATAAAGAAGGTGTGGTACATACATACCATAGAATTTTATTCAGCCATCAGAAGGGATGAATGCCCACCATTTGTACTGACATGGCTAGAACTGGAGGGGGTTATGCTAAATGAAATGAATCAAGCAGAGAATGACAAAAATCATATGGAGCCACTCATATGTGGAACCCAAGGAATAGTGTGGAGGCCCATGGGGAAAGGGAGGGAAAACTGAATAGGAAGAAATCAGAGAGAGAGACAAACCATGAGAGACTCTTAATCATAGGAAACAAACTGGAGGAGAGGTAGCTTGGGGGCCAGGGTAGTTGGGTGTTGGGTATTAAGGAGGGGACATGTGGTGATGAGTCCTGGGTGTTATATGCAACTAATGAATCATTGACCATTACAGCAAAAATTATACCTTGGCTAACAGAATTTAAATTAAAAATGTGAAAAACTGTAAAATAAAGTAAGAAACATTCGCTATTACAATGAATATCACAAAAATACAAAAAATCATTAGAGAGTACTATGAGCAAGTGGAGGCCAACACCTTGGACAGCCTAGAAGAAATAGATAAGTTCCTAACAACAAACTAGAATGAACCATGAAGGGGGGGGGGGGAATCTGAACAGACTGATCACTAGTAAAAGGATTGATTCAATAATCAAATCCTCCCAGGAAACAAATGCCCAAGACCAGACAGTTTCACTGAGGAGTTCAACCAAATGGTAGAAGAAGAATTAATACCAACCCTTCCCAAATTGTTTTTAAAAAAGGAGAGAAGGGCATACATCCAAACTCATTGTATGAAGGCAGCAGTACCCTGCTACCAAAACAAGACAAGAATACTACAAGAAAAGGAAAGGCCAATATCCCTCATGAACAGAGATGCAAAATCCTCAACAAATTATCAGCAACATTAATTCAACAATCCATCAGGAGAATCACACAACATGATCCAGTGGGATTTCTTCCAGGGATCAAGGATGATTCCACATCTGCACATCCACCAATAGCATACACCACCTTAACAAAATAAAAGATAAAAATTCTAGGACTGTTACAATAGATGCAGAAAGAACATTTGACAAGATTCAATATGCATTTATGATAAAGACTCTAAACCATCTGGGTATTGAAGGAACATACTTCAACCAAACAGAGGCCCCATATGAAAAGCCCGCAGCTAACATTATATTTGAGGGTGAAATGCTGAAAACTTTCCCACTACCAGCAAGAACAAGATAAAGATGCCTACTCTTACCACTTTCATTCGTCATCATATTGAAAGTGCTCATCAAATGATTTAGACAAAAACAAACAAACAAACCAAAAAAGATATGAAATCTAAATAGGAAATGAAAATGGTTATAATTTGCAGGTGACACAATACTATATGTAGAAATCCCTCAGGAGTCCACAAAAAAAGAAAACCATAGGTTTTTATTAACAAATAAACAAATCTGAGTAAATTAGAATAAATACGTTTATTAAAGTTGCAAGATACAAAGTCAATATACAGAGACATGTTGCATTTCTTTTTTTTAAAGAATGTATGTTTTGGGGGCGCCTGGGTGGCTCAGTGGGTTAAAGCCTCTGCTTTCGGCTCGGGTCGTGATCCCAGGGTCCTGGGATCGAGTTCTGCGTCAGGCTCTCTGCTCAGCAGAGAGCCTGCTTCCCCCTCTCTCTCTGCCTGCCTCTCTGCCTACTTGTGATCTCTGTCTGTCAAATAAATAAATAAAATCTTTTAAAAAAATGTATGTTTTTACACAGAGAGAGACAGTCAGAGAGAGAGAACATAAGCAGGGGGGCAGGGGGTAGCAGAGAGTCAGGGGAAAAGCAGACTCCCTGCTAAGCAGGGAGCCCAATGCCAGACTCATTCCCAGAACCCCAGGATCATGACCTGGCCTGAAGGCAGACACTTAACTGACTGAGCCACCCAAGTGCCCTGACTTGTATTTCTATATACTGATGATCAACTTTCAGAAAGAGAAATTAAGAAGGCAATGCCACTGACAATTGCATCAAGCAAAAATCAATTAATCAATCAATCTAGGAATAAAAGTAACCAAGAATGAGGAAGATCTGGTACACTGAAAACATGGTGGAAAAGGAAGGAAATATATGTGCATATTGGTGGATGAATGTGTGGGCCAAAGAGTTTGAAGATGACACAAATAAATGGAAGCATATGCCATGCTCATTAACTGGAAGAGTTAATAATGTTAACACGTCCACCATACCCAAAACAATCTGGAGAAAGAAGAAGAGAGAGAGAGTCCAAGATGGCAGAGGAGTAGGACATCTTCATTTCATCTGGCATAAGGAATTTAGCTAGAGAGCTATCAAATCATCTGAACACCTGCAAAATCAAGCATAGATCCAAGAAAAGAATAACAGCAACTCTACAAAATTAAAAGCAACCACTTTCCACAAGGTAGGAAGTAGAGAAAAGTGAGTCTAAACTGACAGGTGGGAAGATAAAACCTGGGAGGAGAGAGCCTCTGTCAGCCCGCTACTGCCAAATGCTAGGGGTAGCAGAGCACAAATTTGGAACTTTTGGAAGTCTGCTCTGGTGAGGGATGTTGTTCTGGTGGCTGAGCAGGGGGTGGAACCCTCAATGGGACAGTGTGGGGTCAGGATCCTTGGGGTCCCAGGAAGACCAGGGTGCGTGAGGGCAGCAGAGCTCCCAGCTGCAGCTGGCTGCAAAGAGTGAGCCCAGGAGTGGGCTCTAAACTGGAGGTTGCCCTAAACTGTGATCCACAATCTTGCCACTGCTCTTTGAGAAGGGACCCAAGAGGCGGCACAACTGGGGAGAGCCCCCTTCCTCTCCCAGGAGGAGTGGTGCCTGAGCATGCTGCAGAAGTCTGCTGGGTTTGGAGACTCCAAACTGGGTCATGTGCCAGCTGGGTTTGGAGACTCCAAACTGGGTCATGTGCCAGAGACCGAAATGCTTGTTCACAGGACCGGCGAGCACAGAGTTTAGACAGAGACCAGGGAGACACGAAAGACTGACCACTTTTCTATGAGGGTGCACTGAGGAGTGGCGCCCCAAGCTCTCAGCTCTGGGGCCAGAGATAGGGAGGCAGCCATGTTCATTCTCATCCCAAAATATTGGGATCGTTCCCTGCATATTTTCAGACCACAATGCTTTGAAAATGAAACTCAATCGCAAGAGGAAAGGTAGAAAGAATTCAAATACACGGAGGCTAGAGAGCATCCTATTAAAGAATGTATGGGTCACCCAGTCAATTCAAGATGAATTTTAAAAATTCATGGAAACACAAGAGAATGAAAACACAACCATTCAATATCTTTGGGATGCAGCAAAGGCGGTCCTAGGAGGGAAGTATATAGCACTACAAGCCTTTCTCAAGAACCAAGAAAGGTCTGAAATACACAACCTAACCCTACACCTAAAGGAGCTGGAGAAAGAGGAGCATAGAAATCCTAAACCCAGAAGGGAAGAGAAATAATAAAGATTAGAGCAAAAATCAATAAAGTAGAAACCAAAAGAATAGTAGAACAAATCAATAAAACTAGGAGCTGCTTCTTTAAAAGAATTAATAAGATTGATACACCCCTGGTCAGATTTCTCAAAAAGAACAGAGAAAGGACCCAAATAAATAAAATCATGAATCAAGAAGGAGAGATCACACCCAACACCAAGGAAATACAAAGAAGTATAAGAATATAGAATGCCAACTTTATGTCAACCAATCAGGCAGTCCTGAAAAAAAAAATGGATGCATTCCCAGAAACATAGAAATGACCAAAACTGAACTGGGAAGAAAAGGAAACCTGGGGAGACTCATAATCAGCAATGAACTTGAAGCCGTCACCAAAAATCCTCCAGGAAACAAGAGCCCAGCACCAGATGGCTTCCCAGGGGAATTCTACCAAACATTAAAGAAGATTTAGTACCTCTTCTTCTGAAACTTAAAAAAAAAAAAAAAATAGAACTGGAAGGAAAACTCCCAAACCCTTGTGATAAGTTCAGCATTACCTTGATCCCAAATCCAAAGATCCCACCCAAAAGGAGAATTATGGACCACTATGCCTGATGAATATGGATGCAAAAATTCTCACCAACATAAAAACTAATAGGATCCAACAGCCCATTAAAAGGATAATTCGCCACGACCAAACTGCATTTATTCCTGGGCTGCAAGGGCTGCTTGACAACCACAAATCAATCAATGGAATCCACAACCTTAAGAGAAGAAATAACAAGAACCATAGGATCTTCTCAATAGATGCAGAAAAAACATTTGACAAATTAATGCACCCCTTCTTGATCAAAACTCTTCACCGTGGAGGGATAGAGGGTACCTCCACATCATAAAGGCCATCTATGGAAAACCCACAGAGAATATCATTCTCAATGGGGAAAAACTGAGAGCTTTTCCCTTCAGGTTAGGAAGATGACAGGGATGCCCATTCCCATCACTATTGTTCAACATAGTAGTAGAATTCTTGGCCTCAGCCATCAGACAACAAAAAGAAATATAGGTGTCCAAATCAGCAAAGAAGTCAAACTCTCACTCTTTGCAGACAATAGGATACTTTCTGTGGATAAACCCAAAAGACTCCACTCCAAAATTGCTAGAACTCATCCAGGAATTCTGTAAAGTGGCAGGGTATAAAATCAATACACGGAAATCACTTGTATTTGTCTGCAGCAACAATACAACAGAAGAAAGAGAAATTAAGGAGTCCATCCCATGTATAATTGCACCCCAAACCATAAGATACTTCTGACTTCATCTAACCAAAAAGGCAAAGGATCTGTACTCAGAAAAATATACCATAGTCATGAAAGAAATGGAGGAAGACACAAAGAAATGGAGAAATGTTCCATGGTCATGGATTGGAAGAAAAAATATTGTGAAAATGTCTATGCTACCCAGAGCAATTCACAGATTCAATGCAATCCCTATCAAAATACCATCCACGTTTTTCATAGAACAGGAATTAATAATCCCGAAATTTGTATGGAAACAGAAAAGACTCCAAATAGCCATAGGGATGTTGAAAAAGAAAACCAATGTTGATGGCAACCCAATTGCAGACGTCAAGCTCTATTACAAAGCTCTAATATCAAAAGAGTATGATCCTGGCACAAAAACAGACACACAGATCAATAGAACAGAATATATAAACCAGAAATGGACCCTCAACTCTAGGGTCAACTAATCTTCCTCAAAGCAGGTAAGAATATCCAATGGGGGAGAAAAAGTGTCTTCAATAAATGGTGTTGGGAACAAGGTAGAGCCATATGCAGAAGAATGAAACTGGACCATTTCCTTATACCATACACATAATATAGACTCCAAGTGGATGAAAGACCTCAATGTGAGATAGGAATTCATCCAAATCCTTGAGGAGAATAGAGGCAGCAACCTCTTTGACCTCAACCACAGCAACTTCTTGCTACATACGTCTCCAAAGGCAAGGGAAACAAAAGCAAAAATGAACTGTTGGGATTTCATCAAGATAGCAAGCTTTTAAACAGCAAAGGAAACAGTCAACAAAACCAAAAGACAACAAAAAGAATGAGAGAAGATATCTCAAATGACATATCAGATAAAGGGGGCTCGTATCCAAAATCTAGAAAGAACTTACCAAACTCAAAATCCACAGGACAAATAATCCAATAAAGAAATAGAGCAAAGGGGTGCCTGAGTGGCTCAGTGGGTTAAAGCCTCTGCCTTCGGCTCAGGTCATGATCCCAGGGTCCTGGGATCAAGCCCCACATCGGGCTCTCTGCTCGGTGGGGAACCTGCTTCCCCCTCTCTCTCTCTCTGCCTGTCTCCCTGCCTACTTGTGATCTCTGTCTGTCAAATAAATAAATAAAATCTTTAAAAAAAAAAAAAAGAAAAGAAATAGAGCAAAGACATGAACAGACATTTCTTCAAAGAAGACATCCAAATGGCCAACAGACACTTAAAAAGTGCTCAACATCCCTCGATATTAGGAAAATGCAACTCAAATCCATAATGAGATCCCACCTTACACCAGTCAGAATGGCTAAAATGAACAAGATAGGAAAATACAGTTATTGGTGAGGATGTGGAGAAAGGGGAACCCTTTTATATGCAAGCTGGTGAAGCCACCCTGGAAAACAGTGTGGAGGTTCTTCAAGAAGTTGAAAATAGAGCTACCCTACAACCCTGCAACTGCACAACTGGGTATTTAATCCAAAGATACAAATGTAGCGTTCTAAAGGGGCACCTGCACCCCCAATGTCTATAGCAGCAATGCCCACAAGAGCCAGAGTATGCAAAGAGCCCAGACTTCCATCAACAGATGAATGGATATATATGGGTATATATACCATTGAGTATTATGCAGCCATCAAAAAATGAAATCTTGCCATTTGCAATGACATGGATAGAACTAGAGGGTATTATGCTAAGTGAAATAATTCAATCAGAAAAGGACGATTATTATATGATCTCACTGATATATGGAATTAAAGAAACAAGACAGAAGATCGTAGGGGAATTGAGGAAAAAGGGAAGCAAGATGAAACCAGAGGGGGAGTCAAAGGAAAAGAGACACTTACTCTCAGGAAACAAACCGAGGGTTTCTGAAGGAGAGGAAGGTGAGGGAATGGGGTGGCTGGGTGATGGGCATGGGAAGGGTATGTGTTGTGGTGAACACTGTGTGCTGTGTAAAATGAAGGATCTCAAACCTGTACCCCTGAAACATATAACACATTATAGGATTATAATGAAAAAGAAGTGAAAGAAAAACATTTAGAATACAAATGTAAACTACATAAAAATAAATAATCTCATTGATAGAAAGAAAGAATGAATGAAAGCAAGCAAGCAAGCAACTAAGCCACATGGAGTCACCACACTCCAATTTCAAGCTAGATTACAAAGCTATTGTCCTCAAAACAGTATGGTACTAGCAGAAAAACAGACACACAGGTCAATGGAACACAACAAACAGCTTGGAAACTAATAATCACAGTACTTTTCAAAATGTTTATTCATTTGTATATTAAAAGCATATTTAAACTTAGCTCTGATAGAATTATTAACTCTAAATGGGAATTTATAATATTGATGTCCTGTTCCAACATTTGCTTCTAATAAATGCATTTTTAAGCATGCTGTTTTATATACATATTTATTATAAAATAAGGATGATTTAGAATCCATACTTTTAGGAAGAGTTAAATTCACTTCAATAAACTTACCACAGAAAAGGAAATATAGATGTCCATCATCACAACTGAGAACATCACAAAAGAAGATGATCAGACACAATCTCGTGTCTGGTGGAAGAACAAAATACTACCTAAGTAATTCTGCCCAAATGTTCAACCTGTTGAAATCTATAGATCCAGCTACTCATTTACAAACACACAGATGTCAGAGAAAAGTCCTACTGAAGAGTATGAAGGCATCAATGAAGTCCACACTGCATATATTCTGACAGGAAAAATATTTTCCCAAGAAATAAACTGTAAGACAGACAGACAGAAAGAAACCCCAGAAACTAACCCACACACATATGGTCTTAACTTATGACACAGCAGAAAATACACAGTGGAGAAAGGACTGTCTCTTCAGTGAAGGGTACTGGGAAACCTGGACACTAAAGGCAGAAGAATGTGACTGGATGTGACTATCACTTTCCTACACTGCACATACAAATTATGAATGGATGATTGACTTGAACGTAAGAAATGAATCCATAAACCTCCAAAGAGAAAACACAGGTAGTAGGTTTCTTGATACTGGTTTTTTTTTTTTTTTAATTTTATTTTTAATAAACATATATTTTTATCCCCAGGGGTACAGGTGTGTAAATCACCAGGTTTACACACTTCACAGCACTCACCATAGCACATACCCTCCTCAATGTCCATAACCCCACCCCCCCACACCCCCTTCCCCCCCATCAACCCTCAGTTTGTTTTGTGAGATTAAGAGTCACTTATGGTTTGTCTCCCTCCCAATCCCATCTTGTTTCATTTACTCTTCTCCTACCCCCTTAACCCACCATGTTGCATCTCCTCTCCCTCATATCAGGGAGATCATATGATAGTTGTCTTTCTCCGATTGACTTATTTCGCTAAGCATGATACCCTCTAGTTCCAACCACATCGTCACAAATGGCAAGATTTCATTTCTTCTGATGGCTGCATAGTATTCCATTGTGTATATATACCACATCTTCTTTATCCATTCGTCTGTTGATGGACATCTAGGTTCTTTCCATAGTTTGGCTATTGTAGACATTGCTGCTATAAACATTCGGGTGCACGTGCCACTTCGGATCACTACGTTTGTATCTTTAGGGTAAATACCCAGCAGTGAAATTGCTGGGTCATAGGGTAGTTCTATTTTCAACATTTTGAGGAACCTCCATGCTGTTTTCCAGAGTGGTTGCACCAGCTTGCATTCCCACCAACAGTGTAGGAGGGTTCCTCAAAATGTTGAAAATAGAACTACCCTATGACC
>NW_019154093.1:55745142-55748236 GCF_002288905.1 Enhydra lutris kenyoni
CTCATTGTGGTTTTGATTTGTATTTCCCTGATGCCGAGTGATATGGAACACTTTTTCATGTGTCTGTTGGCCATCTGGATGTCTTCTTTGCAGAAATGTCTGTTCATGTCCTCTGCCCATTTCTTGATTGGATTTTTGTTCTTTGGGTGTTGAGTTTGCTAAGTTCTTTATAGATTTTGGACACTAGCCCTTTATATGATATGTCATTTGCAAATATCTTCTCCCATTCTGTCAGTTGTCTTTTGGTTTTGTTAACTGTTTCCTTTGCTGTGCAAAAGCTTTTGATCTTGATAAAATCCCAATAGTTCATTTTTGCCCTTGCTTCCCTTGCTTTTGGTGATGTTCCTAGGAAGATGTTGCTGTGGCTGAGGTCGAAGAGGTTGCTGCCTGTGTTCTCCTCAAGGATTTTGATGGATTCCTTTCTCACATTGAGGTCCCTCATCCATTTTGAGTCTATTTTCATGTGTGGTGTAAGGAAATGATCCAATTTTATTTTTCTGCATGTGGCTGTCCAATTTTCCCAACACCATTTATTGAAGAGGCTGTCTTTTTTCCATTGGACATTCTTTCCTGCTTTGTCAAAGATTAGTTGACCATAGAGTTGAGGGTCTATTTCTGGGCTCTCTATTCTGTTCCATTGATCTATGTGTCTGTTTTTGTGCCAGTACCATGCTGTCTTGATGATGACAGCTTTGTAATAGAGCTTGGAGTCCGGAATTGTGATGCCACCAACTTTGGCTTTCTTTTTCAATATTCCTTTGGCTATTTGAGGTCTTTCCTGGTTCCATATAAATTTTAGGATTATTTGTTCCATTTCTTTGAAAAAATGGATGGTACTTTGATAGGAATTGCATTATATGTGTAGATTGCTTTAGGTAGCATAGACATTTTCACAATATTTATTCTTCCAATCCAGGAGCATGGAACATTTTTCCATTTCTTTGTGTCTTCCTCAATTTCTTTCATGAGTACTTTATAGTTTTCTGTGTATAGATTCTTAGCCTCTTTGGTTAGGTTTATTCCTAGGTATCTTATAGTTTTGGGTGCAATTGTAAATGGGATGGACTCCTTAATTTCTCTTTCTTCTGTCTTGTTGTTGGTGTAGAGAAATGCAACTGATTTCTGTGCATTGATTTTATATCCTAACACTTTACTGAATTCCTGTACAAGTTCTAGCAGTTTTGGAGTGGAGTCATATAGTGGAGACTATATGATATAGTATCATATCATCTGCGAAGAGTGATAGTTTGACTTCTTCTTTGCTGATTTGGATGTCTTTAATTTCCTTTTGTTGTCTGATTGCTGAGGCTAGGACTTCTAGTACTATGTTGAATAGCAGTGGTGATAACGGACATCCCTGCCGTGTTCCTGACCTTAGCGGAAAAGCTTTCAGTTTTTCTCCATTGAGAATTATATTTGCGGTGGGTTTTTCATATCTGGCTTTGATAATATTGAGGTATGTGCCCTCTATCCCTACACTTTGAAGAGTTTTAATCAGGAAGGGATGCTGTACTTTGTCAAATGCTTTTTCAGCATCTATGGAGAGTATCATATGGTTCTTGTTCTTTCTTTTATTAATGTGTTGTATCACACTGATTGATTTGCGGATGTTGAACCAACCTTACAGCCCTGGAATAAATCCCACTTGGTCGTGGTGAATAATCCTTTGAATGTACTGTTGAATCCTATTGGCTAGTATTTTGGTGAGAATTTTTGCATCTGTGTTCATCAAGGATATTGATCTGTAGTTCTCTTTTTTGATGGGATCCTTGTCTGGTTTTGGGATCAAGGTGTTGCTGGCCTCATAAAATGAGTTTGGCAGTTTTCCTTCCATTTCTATTTTTTGGACCAGTTTCAGGAGAATAGGAATTAGTTCTTCTTTAAATGTTTGGTAGAATTCCCCTGGGAAGCCGTCTGGCCCTGGACTTCTGTTTGTTTGGAGATTTTTGATGACTGTTTCAATCTCCTTACTGGTTATGGGTCTGTTGAGGCTTTCTATTTCTACCTGGTTCAGTTGTGGTAGTTTATATGTCTCTAGGAATGCATCCATTTCTTCCAGATTGTTAAATTTGTTGGCGTAGAGTTGCTCATAATATGTTCTTATAATTGTCTGTATTTCTTTAGTGTTAGTTGTGATCTCTCCTCTTTCATTCATGATTTTATTTATTTGGGTCTTTCTCTTTTCCTTTTGATAAGTCTGGCTAGGGGTTTATCAATCTTATTAATTCTTTAAAAGAACCAGCTCCTAGTTTCATTGATTTGTTCTATTGTTTTTTTGGTTTCTATTTCATTGATTTCTGTTCTGATCTTTATGATTTCTCTTCTCCTGCTGGGTTTAGGGTTTCTTTCTTGTTCTTTCTCCAGCTCCTTTAGGTGTAGGGTTAGGTTGTGTACCTCAGACCTTTCTTGTTTCTTGAGAAGGCTTGTACTGCTATATATTTTACTCTCAGGACGGCCTTTGTTGTGTCCCACAGATTCTGAACCGTTGGGTTTTCATTATCATTTGTTTCCATGAATTTTTTCAATTCTTCTTTAATTTCCTGGTTGACCCATTCATTCTTCAGAAGGATGCTGTTTAGTCTCTATGTATTTGGGTTCTTTCCAAATTTCCTCTTGTGATTGAGTTCTAGCTTCAGAGCATTGTGGTCTGAAAATATGCAGGGAATGATCCCAATCTTTTGATACCAGTTGAGACCTGATTTAGGACCGAGGATGTGATCTATTCTGGAGAATGTTCCATGTGCACTAGAGAAGAATGTGTATTCTGTTGCTTTGGGATGAAATGTTCTGAATAGATCTGTGATGTCCATCTGGTCCAGTGTGTCATTTAAGGCCTTGATTTCCTTGTTGATCTTTTGCTTGGATGATCTGTCCATTTCAGTGAGGGGAGTGTTAAAGTCCCCTACTATTATTGTATTATTGTTGATGTGTTTCTTTGATTTTGTTATTAATTGGTTTATATAGTTGGCTGCTCCCACGTTAGGGGCATAGATATTTAAAATTGTTAGATCTTCTTGTTGGACAGTTCCTTTGAGTATGATATAGTGTCCTTCCTCATCTCTTATTATAGTCTTTGGCTTAAAATATAATTGAT